>NC_057863.1:443999054-444301100 GCF_019393635.1 Dromiciops gliroides | reverse complement strand
ATCACAGGTGTAATCATAAGCCTGAAGACATAAAATTTTAGAAGGAAAAATGACTGGGGTAAGTGACAGCTATAAATCAGGATAATGATCTTGTTCCAGAAATTAACAATGTGTTTAGTGGGTTGATATTATTTCAACAAAGGTTCACGTGTGTGGGCTACATATTTGTGTTGGTTTGTGCCCTGGAATTCTTCTGCAGGGATTTGCGGTTACTTCTAGGATAATTTGTGCTGCTCCTGAATCAGGTACCATAAAACAAAATAATGATCCAAAGGAATGGCCCTCTAACAGTAGAATATCAGGCACTATGACAAGCAGTAGGGGAAACATTTTGGAGAAGAGGCTCATTGCCCACCAAATCATACCATTCAGGCTTCATCTATAAGGGTATTCCTCCTTGACAGAAATTGTGATCATTCATCACCTTTCTCAGGACTATTCACATTATACCAGGGGCAAAACCTTATCTAATGGCAGAATTTCAGATATCAAAGTGCAAGAGAGAGCTATTTTTGGAGGACAGGAACTCCTGACTTTCTGACACTATATAGTGAAATGGCATCATCTAGGAGTGGCCCACTTTGCCTTCTTGCAACATCAAATGCTCTCAGTGGTTGACATCTCTGGGATAGCTTGGCTGAAATACACTTTTCTCACCTCACTCAAGGCCAGCAAACACTATTTCCTTGACTGGTACAGATAAAATCACCAAAGATAACACTTGTTTAAAACCTAACATAAACTCATGTATGAAACAAGGAGAAGGATGATGTAAGATAGCAGTTAGCTGAGTCTACTATGCCAAGGTCTTCGCATACTCATCCCCTGGCAACTCTGTTTTGTAAGACAATACTAAGTCCTATTAACCTGAAAGCATTTCTGGTTGAAAGTGGAATAAGGACAACAAATGATGAGGAAATAAAACAGATCTGCTATCAAATCTCTGGTCACCTATACTCATCACCAACTATAATAAAACCATAACATTTGGAAATAACTACAGCCACAGTAAGAGCAGCAAATGGCTGACTTCTGTAGATTTGCTTGTAGAAATAGAAGGGTTTATGATTGACTTTTCTGTACTTTCTGGTTGTAATGATCTGGTCTGATACTGCAAAGTTGCAGAACCCAGAGTTATTGACTGATGCAGATTTTGCAAGAAAATGGTAGAGGCTCAGATGCAACATATCACTACAGGTTGCAACAATTTAGTACCTACTCAGAGAGATGTAATTGAATGACCAGAACTATACACCAGAAACCCACTTTCCTTTATGGACTTACAGAAGACAAATTCCTGTAATACAAATACAACTTTAAAAATCTACTTGATAATTCAACAGATAAAAGGCATGAGAGGTCATGTCTTGCTTCAGTCTCTCTGACTCATCTCTAGCCCATTCCAGCCCATCCTATGTACTGTTGTCAAAGTAATTCTTTTAACACAGATCTGACTATGGGATTTTCCTAGCAATTACTCCCCAGTACCTTTCTTTTACTTCAAGAAAAAAATATAAATCTCTCTGTTTAGCTTCGAAAGTCCTATGCAACCTGGCCCCCATATGTCTTTTCAACATTATTGGACATTACTCCATCTTCTGCATGCTTCAGTAAAGTCAAATTGATGTCTGACATGCAATACAAGACCATCTTTGATCTTTGTGCATGATACTCCAACTCCCATCTCTGTGTCTGACTGTCCCAGATGCCTAGAACACATTCCCTCCTTACTTTTGCCTCAGAGTGTCTCAGTTCCTTTTTAATATGTAGTTTAAGCACTATTTTTTGCATAGAACCTTGACTTTCCTAACCACTAGAGCCTTCCTTCTCAATTGTTGATGTTATTCAGTCATTTTCAGTTGTGCCTGAGTCTTCATGAAAATCCATTTGGGATTTTCTTGCAAAGTTAACGGAGTGGTTTGCTATTTCTTTCTCCAGCTCATTTTACAGATGAGGAAATGGAGGCTATGAGGGTTAAGTGACTTGCCCAGGCTCACAAAGCCAGTAAATATCTGAGGTCAGATTTGAACTCGGGAAGATGAGTCTTCCTGACTCTAGGCCTGGCACTATGCCACCTGGTTGCCCCTCCCAAACTACTTTGTACATTACTTTATATATAACTGTATTGATTTTATATTTATGTCATACATGTAAATGTATCTTAAAATACACTTTTATTGATAGCTTTTGTTTTTATGTTGCATAAATTTCTCTAGTATCTCTCTTTTCCCCTCCCAGAGAGCCATTCCTTATAACAAAGAGTTTTTTTTAAGGGAAAAAAAAGAGAAATAAGAGAAAAAAATCAGCAGAACCAATCTATACATTCAAAACCCTGAAAATATAGTGGATCTCCCACCTGTGGAAAGGAATAGGGGAAGGTTTCTTCTCATAACTCTTTCTAGTTTGCTGGTTCTTTGTGATTCTACAACTTTCACTTTTGATTGTCTTATAGTGATTGTTCTTTCCATTTACATCATAGTAGTCACTATAATTTTTTTTTTCCTTGGCTCTGCTTACTTCACTCTGCATCAGTTCATATAAGACTTTCCACTCATTTCTCCATTTGGCATATTCATCATTTATTACAATATAGTAATATCCCATTATATTTATGTACCACAATTTATTAAACTTTTCCCCGATGTATTGGCATCTACTTAATTTCTAGTTCTTTGCTACACAAAAGTACTGTTATAAATGTTTTGGTGTACATGAGACCTTTCTGCTTATTGATAACTGCCCTGGAGTAGAGGCCTGGAAGGGGAGGGTTATGTGTGTGTTTTGGGGGGGGTGTGGGTGTGTATACACACCCACACACCCACACACCCACACAGACATTTTTCCCCCATTAAAATGTAAACTTCTTTCTAGTAGAGATTATTTCATTCTTTGTACTTGTATCCTGGGTGCCTAGAACAATGCCCAGCGCATAGTTGTGCTTAATTAATATTTGTTACTTGACTGAATTTCGGTTTAGATTTTTAGTATGGATTGCCATGTATGTGTGATCTTGGTGCTGTATGTATTACTGTTGTTATGGGCAATAATGAGAAGAGTTCTTGTGGGAGCTCTCCAATTGAAGGGACCGTCAGAATATACAGGAGGGCATCATGTTCATGTGAAATAACCACAGACCACCTGAGAATAGCACTCTTTATGTAGTTTGACCCCCTTTTGCTTGACCAGCACTAACCTACCAGACGCTAAACCTGAAAATTTACTTCACCAGGGACCTCTTGAGCCTTGTTGCTTTAATTCTGGGTTTTTGACCCTGCTTCCACTTCAGTTACTACCTTCATTCCCACACCCACCTCTGGCCCTTTCTGCTTCACAATTTACATAGCTCTTGAGCTTGGAGGTCATTTTATAACCCTGAACACTGCCTTCCACTTCCCCAAACCAAGGAGACTTCATTTAGAAACAAGGGACTCTGCTCAGGAGCAGCCCTGGATTGAGTAAAATAATAAGGTCCAAAGGACAGGAACTTGAATAATTATCCTAATAATAATTTATGTTTATGTGGTATTTTATTAGTTGAGGGCTTTCACATATTCATTTGGGTAAAGTACAACTCATTTGGTAAGACTAGAAGAATTGATGCTTCCTCTTCCTCTCCCTCCCTCTCTACCCCTTGACTTCCCTTCACCTCTCTCTTCCTCTCTCTTCCTTTCCTTATCAGTGCCTAATCAAGAAGATTAGCCAGGTTCTCATTTACCAGATCTCTTGGAAATTAAAAACAATTCTTAAGGAAAAAAGGTGCTGAATTACTAGGAGAGTTTTATTCAGTTAGTTGATGAACCATGGTGTGTACTGGCACACAAATGCATCAGCCTTTTACAGGCTACATCTGTGTGGGCTGTCAGGCGAGAAAACAAACCAGTGTGGAAAACATCTTCTATCTGTATGGAACCTGGAATTTGACCTGATGACAATGAGGGTAATTTCCTTTAATATTAAACCAATCTACTTATCAGTGTGTGGTGATCACACAGCCAAAGTTTAAACATATTCTGTTTCTGGCATCATCCATGACTCAATCAGGTTTTATATTTTGGCAAATCATAAAGAAATAATAAAGAATTTTCAACTTATCTGTCATTGAAGATAGCCTGGTTTTAAATACACATTCTTGTGCCATCAATTGTCCTGGTAATTGAATTGGGAAGTCGTACATGTTGGTGCATTCCCTGAAATAAACTCTTTTAATAGAATGCTTATCTGGAATCAAGCAATGAATAAATGCTTCAAAATATGGTCACTCAAAAAACCCCACACCAATAAGTTTATAGGATAATAGATTTTTGTGCTTAAAGGTACCTTAGTTATTCTCTTATGCTCCATATTTTTAGATAAGGAAACTGAGACCATAGAGGTTAAATAATTTGTTCAAAGTCACATAAGCAGAAAGCAGCAAAATGGGACTTCAAATGCAGGTTCTCTGATTTCCAAGTTCAGGCACAAGTGTTTTGTTGAACTCAACACATTTTATAGACAGTTCTAACTGTATCCAGTCCTGGAGAAACTCAAAATAAAAGCAAAAAGTGATAGCAGGAGTATCTGATATTTTGAGGTTGCACGATATAGTAAAAAGTGATGGACTTTGAGTTGGGAGAGCTCTGTAGTCAAATCTTATCTCCAACACTGATTGTATAACCACGGGCAAGTCATTGAACACTTCTGATCCTTAGTTTTCTCATCTGTAAAATAGGAATGATGATACCTACAGGTTTATATGGTTATTGGGAGGATCAAGTCAGATAAAGGGTGTAAAGGTTTTTTCAAATATCAAAGCATCATAAAAATATTAGCTATTATTAGCAGCATTGTTAAATGGAGAAGAGAAAAGGGCCAGGCCCTCTTATGGAAGATGTCTTTTGCCAGGTCCCAGATTCCAAAGACTTGCCAGAACTTGGTAAGGTGAGTTTAATGAGTAAAAATGAGTATTTTTATGCACAGCAGTGGTGTTTACCTTGAATAATTATTAGGGGAATACATTTACGGGGTCCATGGACATGGGATTATTCTTGACCAAACATAAGATTCTAGGATCATAAATCTAGGTTTGGAAGGGACTAAAGAAGCTTGTCCAACACCCTCATTTTACAGATGAGGAAACTGAGTTCCAGAGAACATAAGTTTCTTGCCCAAGGTCACACAGGTTTTAACCCAGGTCTTCTGACTCCATACTCTTTCTTCTGTACCATATGGCTTTCTCTATATTAAATGTGATTTTGTCTTTTCTCGTTCTGGGAGGAATAAGAGAATCCATAAGGGAAAGGAGCAGAGTGGTCTCTGATACTGAATGGAGAAAGCCAGATAGAGCTAGCTGGGCTTCTCTCAGAGAAGCCAGAGAGATGATTATGTCTAGCAGCAGGAGGCAAATTAAAGCCTTCTCTTAACAAAAACAATAAATGGATAGGAGTGGGCTGAAGAGGAGAGCAGGCCAAAACTACTTTCACTAAGGCTGTACTGTGGTTCTGAAATCCTCTAAGTCCCACTGCATTGCCAGAGTGAGCCCAGTATAAGACTCTTACTTTGAGAAATGTAAAGTGAAGGTCTTTAAATTTGATTAATAATAGCCAACGTCAAATATAGTTGGTAAGGTACTTATCTTATACTTAGATATTGCATTTCTTTAAATCTTACTTCATCTTTTCTCTCATGTTGGTGTTAGAGCTTGATAAATATTTTTTGCTATTATTATGTAGAGTTTATTTCAATAGAAAAAGCACAATAGTATGTGTAATTGTGTTTCATCTCTCACCTGTCTCAGTTATCTATGCCTAGGACAAATCTAATTATTGTGCTTACATTACATGAAGGAGGCACCACTACCTATCCTGTTGCAGTTACATAAATTTCAGGCAGAGTGCTGAAAAATGAACCATTTTCTAAAGGACATTCCTGGCAAATCCATTTCTAATATAGTATAGACTTGGAGAAGGGATCAGGAATCAAGAAGATCACAATAGAGACGGGCCAGGATATAAATTCTGTAGCAATTGAAGTTAGTTGAAGTACCATGATGCAACTGGCTACTTTAGAATGTGGCAATAGTAATCCTGGACACAGATCCTTTGGGTTAGAAGATATGCTGAGTATTTGATCTTGTTCTATTGAACCTATACCATAAATGCTAGTTATTGATTTCTTGCCTTTTCTACTTTAGCTAATTAACTCAATTTTTCAAGTAGGTCTTGAATTATAATGGAAAAATTATGGGAAAATGGATGCTAGAATATCCCTTCCCATAAGTACCTTTTCTAGCCCTGTCCACTGAGTGAACTTCCTAAGTATTTTATGAAATTTGTGGTAAGGTTTACACACATAATAAATCAGTTTGGGAGAGATAGGTAGTGGTAGAGAAATAGGAACCAAGTTGAAATTTTTAAAAAAAGTTATTTGACAATAACTTTTTGTTAACCTGTTGCTAACAAGTTGCTAAGAGATTGTTTGAGTTCAAATAGTTGTTTTCAAAATAGACCTGTTAATCAACTCAGGTGGCCAGAGCATTTTACTAATTGACATAATATCTTATAACTGAAAGTGACCCAGACAGGTTAAGTTACTTAGAATCAGAGCAGTAAAAGTCCAGGGTTGGAAGGAATGTTGGAAGTCATTTAGGACAGGCCCTTCATTTTTAGATGTGAAAAGTGAGGCCTAAAGAGGTCAAGTAATATAGATCCAGAGAACTGTAGATTGTCAGCCAGAGACAACCTTAGACATCATGGAATGTAATCTCTTTGTTTTATAACTGTGAAACTTTTAATGACTTACCCAAGTTTCCACAGCTAGCTAATTACAGGGCTCGGAGCCAGATCTGGTGAAGCCAAGATCATGGGTATGATTCCCTTGAGATAGCATTTCATGGACCCAGGCTGCATCCATAATGCCAGCCATCTTGGAAATGCATGGATGTGGTTATAAGAGCATACTCTTGGTGTATCCACCTAAGTCTTTCACTTCTACTGGAAGAACAATTCCTAGCCCCCTTGATGGTGGGTCAGTGGCATCAACTGTAAACATGAAAGAGTAGTGTTATATGTACATTATACACATAAATATATTTCCCCCTACACTGACTTGTATGGCCCCAAATCAGCAGGAGTAGAGGAATGTTTTTCATAATTTCTGTTCTCTCTACAATATTATTGCAGAAATCTACTATTTCTATTTCCTTTTAGAAATCATTATGATACTTTGAATAGGATGAAACTATAAGCTTCATTTTAAAAGCCTTATCAAATTCTGATTATTCCAACCATTAAAAACAAAGTATTCCTACTTGGAGGTGTCTTTTTTTACATCAGAATCTCTGAGACTTCAAAGATGTGATGCTTTGAGACTTCTGCCATTTAAGCAAACAATATTCCCTACTTTTCAATTCAAATAAATGAATTATAAAGTGATTTTGTGTCCTTAGTGGGTGAATTCATCTTTCGCCATGTGGTATGTTTTTAATCATTGTGTCAAACATTTTCATGACATTTGGCCAAAATAATGAAGTTTTTTTTTAATAATGAATTTTTTACTGAATTATCTGCCTTGTATACATGACATTATGAAGTCATTGGACCTACAATAGTTGATTTTGTATTCACATTGTACCTTCCCCCATGTTTTCCCCCATGATCCTCCAACTGTTAATTCATCCCTATGAAATATGAAGACAATTTTTTTCATTTTCATGTCATAGATCAAGAAAGTGAGGCTAAATTACTTCCCTTCAGTAACTGTTAGTAAGCCATGGGATGATTTAGTGGAAAAAAGTATTGAACTTGGAGAGAGAAGACTTGCGGTCCATTTCCCACATTGATGCTTCCTAGTTATATTATCTTGGTCAGATTACCTAACTCTTTGGACTTCAGTTGTTGCCACTGTAATATGAGGGTGCTAATATACTATTCATAGGATTGTTGTGAAGAAAGTGTTTTGTAAACATTAAAGCTCTATATAAACATTAGTTTATATTGTGTGCAGAGCAGAGGTTTGAATGGAGAAGACTCCATCAACTTGTCCTCCTTGTCTGGGAGGACATTGATAATCAACTACCCTTCTTTTCCTCAAGCAAATGCAATATCTCGCATCTTTTCATTCATCCATCCAATCAACAAATGTTTCTTAAGCATCTGCTGTGTACAGGTTACTGCGCTAGGTATTGGGGGAGATACAAAATCTGGATAAGACAAGGTCCTTACCCTCAGAGCTTAGAAGTAGCACCAGCCTAGTGTGTTGAGTACTAGACATGGAGTCAGAAAGAGGTGGGCTCAGACTTTGACCTTGATACCATCTATATGACTTTGGCAGCTTTTGGGGCTAATATTAGGTAAAAGCCAATGCTGAAGAAAGAGAGCCTACTTTTTAATAATTTTTTCTTCGCTGTGTTGCTTGAGGAGAAAGACACTTGAGGAGAGAGACAAACTGGGTTTCTTTGCTTCCTTGTCTTTCCCAGCACCGAGACACTTCTCTGGTGTGGCAGGTGTTAATTATTACTACCAAGAATCATTGATCCTGTAACAACCCTCCATTGTGCAAGGGCAATGCTGTGTTCTGCTACACCTTGCTGTGTGGTTCTTGTAGTGTAGTGCAACTAAAGTGTGTGTGTGTGTGTGTGTGTGTGTGTGTGTGTGTGTGTGTGTACACTGCAGAGCCCAAGATGTCTGTCTGCTTTCAGACTCCCATAAATTGGTCTCATTTCTCACCTTCCCTTCAATGCCTCACCAGTCAATCCTTTTGTTTCTTTCTGTCCTGAAAATTCTATTGCATTTTTGTGGTAAGGATAATGACCCTTTGCTCCCTTGCTCCAAACCTTCTCCCTCAAGAAAAAGAAAAGAAAAAACAGTTCCAAGCACAAGTCACTAATATGTTTAGGGTCATTGTCTAGTATGACTTCATTTCCTCTTTCATTTATTTTAAAATTCTGAGTGATTGACTGCTCATGAGAGAGATTGGTCAGATTTAGTCCTCACAAGGTCATCCCCAAGAGGTGACACACACCTTTACTCAGATTCCCTCTCCCCTACCTCCTCTCCTCTCCTCCTCTACCCCTACCTTCTTACAAAAACTTTTCTCCTGCGTTCCTCTAGCTTTTTTCTCTGAACAAACTTCCATAGAAGACAGATAGAATTTGGCCATCAAGCTAAACTAGATTGTGATTTTATGATAGGGAAAACTTTAACATTGATTTGAATGGAATAGAAAAAATATTAGGATGGCAGAAATCTGTCAAAAAGAATACCTCCTGCCATACTACAGTGCCTGCAGAACTAAGGTTCTCAAATGCAGGTTAATCACATCTCATTCCTAGGGATTGTTCATCTTTACTGATTAAAGCAATGTGGAATAGTGGGTAGAGTACTCCATTTAGAGTCTAGAAGACCTGGGTTCGAGTCCTGCCTATAATACACACTTATATGATCATTGGAAAGTCACTTCATTGTCTCGGCCTCAGTTTTTTCATCTACAAAATGGGGATAATAATGCTTACAGTGAGGCCCAAGTATATGTAAAGATGCTTTATAAACTTTAAAACTCTCTATAAATGTCAGTTGCCATTCTTATATATGAAAATGGTATGCCTTGGTGATCAATTTATCTTAGCTTTTAGGCGTTCGTACTTCAAAACAACAACTTTTCAGAAGAGGGAATATCCCAGAAAGGAGGTAGCTTGCTCTTCCTTGAAAATACTTATTTTGAAATTAAGAAGGTATAAGGGAAGATAGACCTCCATGAAATTTTGTTTGAAAGGTTTAAAATTTAGACTCCTTTGTTTCCCTGGTACATGGATGAAGGGAGTTCTATTTCTGGGGAATGGGATTATTAACAAAGATTATGGAAAAGGCATCTACTGGATTTGGAGGCAGGAGACTGGGATGTAGATCTGGTTCCTGGTACTTATTACCTGTGTGACCTTGGGCAAGTCATTTCTCTTGTCTGGACCTCAGTTTATTCATGTATAAAATGGGGAGCTTGGATTAGATGATCTTTAAGGTCCCTTCTGGTTCCAGTACCTATGATCCTAAAAGAATCATATAACTTTCCATGCTAGAAGGGTCGTTAGGGTTTATCTAGTCAAAGCCTCTTTCTTTTACAGATGTTGAAGCTGATGTTTACAGTGGGGAAGTGACTTACTCAAGGTCATGTGGGTAGTCAGTACTAGAAGTAAGATTTGAATCTAAACTCTCTTATCCCCAATGCATTGCATGTCCTTTCAACTGCTGTCTTTGAATGCCTTTCATCTGTACACTAATGAAGCAAACAGATTTCTGTCTCCAGAGACTGAAGTTATTAACACAGGGGTTTAAGTTTAAGTTTGGGCTCCCCAAGCAAAAATTTCACAGTGGATTCCCATATCCTTTCTAAGCTGCAAAATAAGCATTCCCAGGGAAGAACCTGCTTACTCCTTTCTGGGACTGGCTTCTAAAAAGGAATGCTCTGAAGATATGTCTATCTAAACTCAATGACCTTGGTGTGTGACCCTGGGCAAGTCACTTAACCCCAATTGCCTCACTAAAAAAAAAAATAAACTCAATGACCTTCAAAACCCTTTCTAGCTCTGATTCTGTGATCATGTAATATCAAAAACTAAGATGATCTTAGGTCACTTAAAAAAAAACCACACCGGTTTGGCATGAAATTTTAATATGCATCATGATGATTTGCATTGTCACTAACTAGGGATGTTTGTATTCTCCAACTATCTCGAGAATTTTTTTCCTTTCTATTCAGATGCTATAAAATCATTAGCATTCTATTCACCCAGTTCCATACCTCCCCACCTTAGTAATTGGCATTCTTATTTCTAAATTCATAGGTCTGTGATTTTTAATAGGAAACAAAATACTATTTGGCAAAATGGTTTGCAAATACATACTCCTCATGGTATTTCTTCATCTTCTAGAACTAATTTTACCTGCCCCTTCACTCTAAAAGGTCATTTCACAAAGACAATGCCATCATGGAACCAAGGATCCATTCAGTTTAATATCTTCTTTTTTTTTTTTTTTTTTTAGTGAGGCAATTGGGGTTAAGTGACTTGCCCAGGGTCACACAGCTAGTAAGTGTTAAGTGTCTGAGACCAGATTTGAACTTGGTACTCCTGACTCCAGGGCCGGTGTTCTATCCACTGTGCCACCTAGCTGCCCCAGTTTAATATCTTCTTGAAAGAATTACTTTAACTGGAGAATAAGGTGGCATTTTTTCTACCCCAGCCAAAGGGTTTTTTTTGTTTGTTTGTTTTTACAAACAGTACATCTGGACCTGTCCCTGTCTGAATGAAGCTGGAAACCAGAGGCAAATGACAGAAATAAACGTCTCTGGCCACTAACAAAACCTTGCCCCTGTGAACTTGGTCTGTAATTTGGATGCTGTAAAAGGGAACATTTCAAGAAAAGGGTCAAAGACAGTGCAGGCTTTCTAAAGTGGAAGCTTCTGTATTACCATATTTTCTCTGACTCCTGTCAAAATCTATAACTGGGACAAAAAGACCTTGCAGAAAAATGAGAGAAGGTGGCTATTGCTGGGAACAAACAGGCCTTTTATTTGGCTTGTTTTAGGGAAGGTCCTAATGGGAAGTTTACTGTGGTTTAACTGGTGATATCCAAGGAAGTAGGAGGCAGGGACAAGATGAAAAAAAACACTGATTCCTCTCTCCCTTGCCTTCACATTTGGACAAGGAATGGCACTAGGGACAGCCCACTAACTCCCTCATATTGAGGTAGGAAGGGACACCTCCAAAGTAGGCCTGAGAATAGGCAAGGAAGGAATCCAACCAGAAAGCTTAGACACGATGCCTATGGCAGAACAAGAAAATCCTTGATTATCGACTGAGAGGTGACTTCTAGGACTGTCTACACCAAATTCTTGCTGGAACTTCTAAGATAGTGAGAGGACAATTGTGGAGGGGAGGGCAGGAGTGATGGGTGAGGAGTCATCATAACTCAGAATCATAATAGCTTATATATTTTTCTAGAAAGAAGACTCCCTCAAAGGCAGGTCTGATTGGTTCCCCAGCCCTGAGTTTACAAGCAGGGAAGCATCAATCATCCAGGAAAATGGAAACTTCTCTATATAGAATCACATAGGCAGAGGTGTCAGAAATTGGGCAAGGGACATGGCTAGGAAATATTGTCTGTCGGACCAAAAGAGACTCAGTAGGAAGAGCCAGAGGGTGGTTGTTGTTTTTTTTTTCTGTATGGCAGCAACTCCTTTCTCATCTGTTTGAAAATGAAGTTTGTTGAAGCGTAACTGTCAGGAGGTCCTTGGATGATTAAAGAAGTTCTACAGGTCTCTGATGCCTTTATGAAAGATATTTTTAACAGTAACTCCCCAGCCTTTCACTAATTCTGCTGTTCAGCTTTGAGACTTTGCTAAATCCATTGAACATCCATCCTTAGGGGCTTCTTAGAAATCATCCTTTGATCAAGGCTAGTCCTGGATCCATTAGATGAAGTCCACATCGACCAGTCCCTATGTCCTCCTCCTTTCGGAAATTTCTCTAAGCCCTGCATGACCTATTTGCCTCAGGAGGAACCAAATGAGTGCATAGCTCAGCAGAGCCCATCCCTATTGTTCAAAAAAGCAACTCAAGGAAAGACCTTGGGTAAAACTATGAAGAAGAGGAAGTTCATCTTTGCTCTTTTAGGTACCACTCTTTACCCTGACCATAGTATCTAGTGCTCCCTACCTTTTCAGATTCTTAGAGTTCTTCCCTGAATTCCCCTCTATGTGTATGCTTTGTACTTTCCCCCTTCACCCTGAGTCCATTCCACCCCAATAGGATTAGCTAATGTTATCCTTTTCATTGGCAGCTAGATGGTACAGTGGATAGTGTGCCAGCCCTGGTGTCAGGAGAACCTGAATCAAATTCAGTCGTAGACACTTAATAGCTGTGTGACCCTAGACAAGTCACTTATCCCAGTTTGCCTCAGTCTCCTTATCTTTAAAATGAACTGAAGAAGGAAATGGCAAACCACTCTAGTGTCTTTGCCAAGAAAACCCCAAATGGGGCCATGAAGAATCAGATGCAACCAAATGACCAAACAAAAAAATCCTTTTCATGTTTTGCTGAACCCCAAAGAGTGACCTAGGTCAATGAAAGACAATTTTTTTTAATTGTAGAAGAATCCTTTGTTAGCCATTATCTCACACTGCATAGAAAATTACCTGATCTAGTAATATTCAGAGTCAGACGAGCTTGGAGGACTTGGGCTCTATTGAGGAACAGAGGCAGGGATAGTTTTGTGGGAGTCAGAAGCTTCAAGTTCAGGCTGCACCATTTCCTGGCTCTGTGGTCATTGACAAGCCATCTACTTACCTCCTCTGATCCTCTGTAAGATGCCCTGCTTCCTTCATATTGTGAGGGCATAATAACATAAAATAGATGATAGAGCTTAGTCAGCTGTGAATTGCTATGTGAGGGACTATTAGCCACAGCCTATTCAATATACCATAGCTAGTAATAATAATACCTTACATTTATAAAGCAATTTAATATGGACAGCAGCTCATAAATGCCTCAGTGTGTCTGAAAAACCATTCATTGCTTTCTGTGTGGATTGGGCAATGTTCATTACCAGGCTACCTGACGCCAAATCTCAAGTGTCCTGTAGTTTTTCTTCCCTCATGAGCTGTTCTGTCTCTGTCTCTGTCTGTCTCTGTCTTTCTGTCTCTCTCCCACCCTTTCCTGTCTTCTCCACCAGTGGAGCTCCCCCTCCCCCCAGGCTGATTTTTTTCCCCCCCTCTTGACAGCTGCGGGAATGACTTTACTCCAGCTGTCTGTCAAGTCTTCAGAAGCCAGCCAGAATGTAATTGTCATCTATTTTTCACCCCCTCAATAGTAGTGGGGGAAAAAAGCATCGCTCAAAATTGCAAGGAAACGGGAGCCAGCTCGGCTTTGTGACTTGCTCAGAGCCCCTTGTAGATAATTACTGCCATTCATGACTGGGCCCAGGAAAGAAAACAAGGCTTCAATTTGGATTTTAGTGAATCAAGAGCCTGGTAGGGGGTGGGAGGTGGTGGGTTTTTTCTTCTTTCCTCCCCTTATACCATTTCCAGGAAAATAATACCCTGCTGGAGGCCTCCTTAGAGCTCTCATCTTTTATTATGCTTATTTAATGTCCATTTGAAACCTGGCACTTGGTGCCAAAATTTCAAGTCCCCGACCTACCCCCCAGCTCCAATCACAGTTAATTTGAACCTTTTTTTGATTTTAAATTTTATTCTGACTTTCTAAGAGTTCATTTCATTCATTCATTTATTCATTCATTCATTCACTCAGCAAATGTTCATTGAATGCCTACTATGGACAAAGCACTGCCTAGGCACAAAGGAGGATAATCAAGTCATGTTCCTCTAACTAGAATTCCCTCCCTCACTTTCATCTTGGCCATTCGGAGTCCTATCCATCTCTTGCATGCTCTCTCTTCCTGCCTGTTCCTTCTGTATAGGAAGAAACCTCTAGCACCAACTTTGTCCTCTCAATTTCTGGAGCATTTTAATTTTACTTCTTTTAGCATTCATCATGTAATTGTTGCATTATAGCTATTTGTGTACATACTCATCTTTCTCACTAGGCCAAAAACTTCTTATGGAAGCGATCCTGCCCTGTTATTTTTCTATCTCGTAGAACCTAGAACATTGCATATGAGTCACCCAGCAACTAATTGTTGAATGAATGAGGGTTCATAGAAGAAAGAGACTGAAATGAGTTAGACTGGTTAGGGAAGTGTTTGGAAAAAGGGTTCAATTTGAAGAATGAGTTACATTTGGACAAGCAGGGAGGCCAGAAGGCTTTTAAAAAAAACAACACTTAGATCTGATTTTGTTCAACAACAAGAATCTGTGCGTGTGTGTGTGTGTGTGTGTGTATATATATATATGTAGAGAGAGAGAGAGTTTTCTTGGTTCTACTTGCTTCACTTTCTATCAGTTCAATCAGAGAAACATAAGAGGAATTATATGAACAAATGCAAAAGCATTTATTGAGTGCTATGTATTCCCACCCCCACCCTAACCCTTCCCTGGAGAATTGCACTAAATGCTGAGGATACAAATACAAAGAACCAAAATGGCACCTGCCCTCAAGAGCTCGAATCCATATGGGAAAAAGTTGGCCAGGGAGGGAGTAGTTTGTGTAGGGGAGTAAAAGAGAAAGTGAGTGGAGTCGTAAGGTACATCTTATCCAGGAGTATGATTTGATTATTATTCCTAGAGGAAGAGATGTATTTGTGGGAAATGGGTATTCATGTGAAGGCATGGCATGAAGATGGCTAGGGAGCACAAGCAGCATGTTAGGTCTGCCACATTACTAGAATGCATTCCCACCTCCAACTCTTAAAAGCCTTAGTTTCCTTCAAGACTCAGATGAAATACCAATGTCTCCATGAAGACTTTCCTGATGTCTCCAGCTGCTAATGCTTACCTCTTCACCCCATATGCATATGTATTCTCTTCCCCCCACCCTAGATTATCCATTCTTTGAGGGCTGCCTTTTGTCTTTGTGTATCCAGATCATGGCATAACACCAGGCATATAGTAAGCACTTAATGCTTGGTTGTTTGTAAAATTAGAATAATATTATTTGTACCACATGCCCCACAGGGCATTATGTAATAAAGATTCTATATAATTGGAAGTCATTATTATAATTGTACTTGGCATTGGATGAAGCATGGGAGAAAGAGGATAAAATTAATAAAAGGGTATAGGGGGTGGTTCTTTGGTTTTTTTTTATCTTGCTATTCTGTTTAACTGCCTTTGCATTGAATTACTATGTCTCTGTTTTGGTCTAGTAAAAGGGAAATACCAGATGGATGCTCATGAACTCTGTGTGTGTGTGTGTGTGTGTGTGTGTGTGTGTGTGTGTGTGTGTGTGTGTGTTTTAATAGATGGGACAGAATGGGAGCTTTCCTAATAAGGACATGTCTTTATTAGACTATGGAATAACCCTCTGAAGTAATATTGAGATTTCTCCATTTGCATCCAGACAAAGGAAACTCTTAATATGATAGTAGAGAGAACAATCCCTCAGTCTCTAGACTGTTTCCATTTTGTCCCTTGATTTTGATTTTGGTTGAAAAGATCAATCTCCTATTCCTTGCTTTTACTTGTGAACCTCCTCCCTGAAGTAGGAAAATGACCCATTAATGAACATGCATTTACTAAGTGATTATTATATGCCAGACACTGCACTGAGTGCTGGGAATACAGATCCAAAGAATAAGCCTAGGAGCTGAACAACTTGAATTCTAGCCTTAGTTCTGTCACTCACTGTCTGTGGCACCTTGAGCAAGTCACTTTACTTGTATGGATTTTGCTTTTTTATGTGACTTCAGTCTTGTGTTATCTCTCTGGACTTTACTTTATTCTCCTTGTCTATCACTTGTCACCTGGGACCTTCCTCTTCTCATTGATGATTCCCTCTGTGGTATAACCATTATAGAAAAGACTCCAGCTATCCTAAAATCTTCATTCACACCTCAATTTTCCTCATATTCTGAATCCTTCAACTCACTTGATGCATTATGGGCATCCTTCTTCCTTCCACCCACCCCAGTTGTCTTCTCTAATTATAATGTAAGCTCCTGGAGGGCAAGGACTGTCTTGCTTATTTGTATTTGTATCCTTAGTACTTAGCACAGTGTGTGGCACTCAGAAATTATCCAGTCCAACCTCCTCATTTGACAGATAAAGTGCTTATTAAGCATTTACTAAGGTCCTTTCCAGATCTGCCATCCTATTATTCAACAAGCTGCAGAAAGCACTGGGGTCCTTATAATAACAGAAATAGCTATCATTTATATAGAATGTTGTTTGTGATGTGCTTTACACAGATTATATTATCATTTGATTGCATCAATTCTCTGAGGTAAGTGCTATTGTTGTTATATAATGAATTACATACATGTGTAGCTATAATATATGTAATATATACTCATTTTCAGATGAAACTAAGGATGGGAGAGTTTAAGAGATGCCTAAGGTCATAATAAGTATCTGAAGTAGGATTCAGACTCAGGTCTTCTTGACTTTAAGTCCAGCATTCTACAAATCAAGCAATGTCCAAGGCAAAACAAGATCAGAAATTCTATAGGATGCTTTCTTCTCTGACTTGGAGAAGTCACTTGGCCCTTCAGTTCCACCATTTCTTCATCTCTGGATATAATTCAATACTATGAGGATTTTCTTTCAAGGTTTTTCCTCTGCCAATACAGATTTCAACTCTTAAGAGATCATCTTCATGGATGGTTCCAATTAAAAAAAAATTTTACTTCATATCCACTTAATATTACTTAACGGGGAGAAGGGGGAAGAAGTACCATTGCTATTTACCTTATTATTCTGTTTAGTTAAATGTTATTGCTTTAAGTGACTTTGTCCTGTAGTTTATCTAAGTTGGTCCTTGAATGATGGGCATATAGTCTATTTTCAGACTCATCTATGACATCTCTGCAGCTGATAGGACCTGCTGTTATTTGCCATCTACTGGCGTAACCTTTGAGAATTCAAGGTCGCCTCCATGCCACAATGAGTTATTGAAAGAGGCTTTAGTGAAGCTTCCTCATTTATATAAGGGGATTATTGAATCTTATTCACTTCACAGTTGTGGTGTGAAGATAAATAATTATTTACAATTGTGGGTAAATTCTTTAGCTTCTTTGGCAATCTGCCCCAAGAAAAAAGCTGAATAGAACACATAGCTTCTAAGACCCTTTCTAGTTTTTGACAGTCTACTGGCTCTTAGTAAGCACCCTTAGGTGGGTTGATTTCCTACAGACAATTATTGAGTGGTAATAATGTTGTTTTTATGTTTGGTTCAGGAAATGAGAAGTCGCACATACAGCATAGGCAAATAAATACTGGTTGATCATATCCTGAATAATATTGCCTGAACAAAGATCCTTCTGTCATTTAAGGAGGACAACAATTTGGGTTTAGGGGCAAGACTATGTAGGTGTACAAGCATAGGCTAGAAGTTTTAAATTCCAGTCTATTCTTCCAGCATAGTTGAGTAAAGCTGTAAGCTAATTTGTATCACCTTGGCACTAGTAGCCAGGGGCATGATGGAAATTTAAAGGAATTTGCTCCAGCAACACAGAATTCTTTCCCCTCACACCCTCCCCATTTCAGTTGATAACTGTGTTGGTGACTGAGATTGATGAACAGAAACTGAGATCATCGCTTAGACCATGGGCTGGCTCACAAAAGAATTTCTCCATTGTGGGAAGGAGCAACCTAGCCACAATTCAGTAGAAAAGAAGCAGATCAATCAATAAACATTTATTAAGCACCTACCATGTACTAGGAACTGTGCAATAGTCCCTCAATAAAGATGTTAACTAGCAGCTACAATTGACTGGACTAGTAGAAGTTAGAAGCATTAACCCAACAGAGAAGCTGACTAGCGGCAACTTTGGTGGAGAAGTGAGGATGGCAGTAACAGTAGGTGGCTGTCAGCAGAGAAAACAACCCAGTATATGGTATGGCATAAACAGTTCTATGGAGAAGTACCAAGCAGCAAGTTTATTTTATTTTTTGTATTTTATTATTTTTATTTTCTAGTTACATGTAGAGATAGTTTTCAACATTTGTTTTTATAAGATTTCTAGTTCTAAATTTTTCTCCCTCCCTCCCCTCCCCAAGACAGCAAGCAATATGATATAGGTTATATATGTACAATCACATTAAACATATTTCTGCATTAGTCATGCTGTGAAAGAAGAAACAGAGAAAAAGGGGAAAACTTCAAAAAAGGAAAACAAAAAATGTAGAAATAGTATGGTTCAATCTGCATCTAGAGATTCCACTTTTTTCTGGATTTGGAGAGCATTTTCCATCATGAGTGCTTTGGAACTATCTTGGACCATTGTATTGCTGAGAAGAGTTAAGTCTACCACAGCTGATCAATACACAATGTTGTTGATACTGTATACAATCTTCTCCTGGTCTTCAAGCACCAAATTTAGAGACAGGTGTCCCAGTTGGGACAAAATCCCAAGAACATGGGTTGTTTGGGCTGAGTTTTCTCTAACTCATCAGTGTTGTGGGAATCTGTGAGAGAATGTGCCCTGGTATTTTATAAATATATTATTTGGGGGGAGGGAAGGAGGGGAGAGATGTACCATTGTTATTTACCTTATTATTCTGTTTAGTTAAACAATATTGCTTTAAGTTACTCTATCCTGTGGTTTATTCTGTGAAAAGGGAAGGATTAAATGAGGGCTATTGAGCTAATGAGCTCTGCTTTTTTAATAGATACTAACCCAAAGAGTACCTTGAACTTAGGTGTAGCTATAACTGTAACTATAATAGATGATAATTACTCACCTTAATATGCTGTTTGACTCAGCCTTGGACTAAGTATTCAAGGCGGTTGGCTCTACTGAACCCCATTGCCTTTACCTAATTCTCTCCTCCTCCCATCCTAGGGACATATTTACTCTTTTGTTTCTCTGGAGCTATCTCCACCCATGATATTGTTTTATGTAATGCTGTTTTCATGGAGCCAATTAATGGCATTCATTAGAGTATTTCTCAAAGAAAATTCCAACTTCTGTTGGATATGGGTATAAACTTGACAGATTTAGCTAAAGGATGGATGCTTACAGATGACCGTGGTCAAGGTCCTTCTGGGTAAGCAGAATGGGTAATCTGATTTATGGGGCCTTGATCCAACTGCTCTGAATAGCTACTTTAATCGTGTAGTGCCTAAATTTCTCGCCATTAGAATTATAGGCAATACTAGAGTTGCAAGAGCATGTGGAGGCCATCTTGTCTAATTACCACTCAATAATAGAAAGGAGGAAGCTGAAACCTAGAAAAGGTAGATAATTTGACCAATCTTACAAAATGACAAATCCGTTAAATAAGATACTGGTACCTAAGTCTGTTTAGGGCTAGAACTTGTGAGATCAGTTTAGGTACACAGACCACTAGGATACCTGACAATCTAGCACCTCATAAAATAATTACATATTTTGCTCAAGAAAGAGAGGGTGGTATTTAGTGCAGACTATCAGAAGAAATTCCTAGTTTTAGAACAAACACAAATATTAAAAATGGCTTGTACAATGAAAATAGAAGTCATAACTGTAACCCCAAAGATGTGAGAAATATGCAAGTGTTACTCAAAAATAAACTATTTCTAGGTTTGTAAGCCAAAGAATTCAGAGAAAGAGGGGAAAAACTGTCTGTCTGTCTGTCTATCAGTTCTTTTCATGGTGGCAAAGAACTAAAAACCAAGGGAGTGCCCATCAATTGGAAAATAACTAAACAAGTTATAGTACAATGAATATAATGGAATACTACGTCTGGTCAAATTAGGACATATGTTAGTCCCAAAGCTTGTTTCTTAGCTTTTCCCTCCTGAAGGTTGGGACAGTGTTTTATCTTATTCTTCCTAAACTGTGCCAAATATGGGTGTTCACCTTTCCTACTTCCTTTCAATCATGTGGAGTAGTAGGTTTCACATTAGCCCTTTCACTATAATCTGCTAGCTGTATGGGGTGGGGGGTGGGGGTGGGGACAGCTAGGTGGCTCAGTCGGTAGAGAACACTAGCCCTCGAGTCAGGAAGATTGGAGTTCAAATCCAGTCTCAGAACTTGACACTTATTAACTGTGTGACTCTGGGCAAGTCAGTTAGCCCCAGATGTTTGAGGCAATGAGGGTTATCTCCAGTTGTCCTGATGTATATCTTACCATTGGACCCAGATGGCTCTGGAGGAGAGAGTGAGGCTGGTGACTGTACAGTCCTCCCTCACTTAAATTCAATTCACTGCAAGTCATGACATTACCTTCAGATATTGTAGTCCTTTTGGAGAATGAAGGACAAACACGACTACCACTACCACTACCAGCAGCAGCTATATGGGAGATGGAAGCTCTGTTTGGCTTAGGGAAGGTATCTATTGGTAATCCATTTCTGTTCCTTTTATTTTTTCAGTGAACAGACTTCTCACCTCCCCTCTCCTCACTCTTTCCCATTGGAAAAAATAAATTTTTTTGTAACAAATATGCATAGTTAAAAGCAAAACGAATTCCTGCATTAGTGGAGTGTCTCACATTTTCCAAGAAAGTATCCAGTTTGGGATGTAGGAAGTCCTGCCCTATTAATAGGCAGAAAGCCACTTCTTCAATCCAGCCAGCTTCTTTTTCTGGGATCTGCTTTCTTGTTTGGAGCAAAGTTGCTGAAGGGTTAGGTATTATGCCCCACATTCCAAATGTTTAATGGGTAAGTGGGTTTAAGAAATCAAGATGTTGTCGAAGATGGCAAGGCAAGTAGGCTCTTAACTACACCAGGACTAAAACTCGGGTCTTCTGCCTCCTAGTACCATGAGGTTTCCACTATATCTTGTTGCCTCTCAGCCTGGATAAAACATCATGTCAAAAAAAATCCTATTGACATATATGTTACACGATTATTACATGTAAGGAATAATGCATTAACCTGTTGATACTCATGGTAATACTGATTAATATTTACATTTTTAGAAATTTAGAGGAATAATTACTACTTTAGAAAAAGTTGGTCTCCCCAAATATCTCAATTGGCTAGAACAATGGGCTGATAAAGTTGAATAGGGCTTTAGTTCAGTAATCATTGAAATAATTTACTTTTCAAATCAGTAAGAATTTGGTCTAATGACTAGACAAAGCCTTTTAGTTTAATTTTTTTAAAGGAAAGGAAGAAATTTACATGATAACTTTGTTGTATATTTAGAGGAAATAGCAAGTTGTATGTAATGGACTTGCAGTTTCATGAGCAATCATCTTTTTTATTATCCTATGTTATGGAAATGCTTATTTCTTCCCATAAATTAAAAAATTAAATACATAACTGAGACAAAAAGAATGATAGGGTTAAATATCCTGGATTTAACTTTGAGTTCAAAGAATTAATTGCAAAATTATAGGATGGAGTGAAATATTAAACAATAGCTCATGTGAAAAAGTTATGGGACTTCTAGTGAACTGTAAGCTTAATATGAATCCATATGGCAACCCAGAAGACTAAAATGATCTTAGCTTGCAGGAAGGGAGACATGTCATGAGCAAGTGAGGTACTATTATCACAGGACTCTGCCTTGATCAGACCACATCTGCAGTATTGTATAAAGATCTTGCCACTGTATTTTACTGAGGACACTAATCAGCTGGAGAAACACCCAGAGGACAATGACTAGAATGATCTAGAATGGGCCTTGAGACCATGCCATAAAACAACCAGTTAAAAGAACTGGAAATGTTTAAGCCTGACAAGAAAAAGCATTTGGGCTCTGTGGGTGGATAGGTATCTTCAAGCATCTGAAGGGCTGTTGGGTGGACAGAAGATCAGACAGCTGGTACTTTGCTTCAGAAGGCAAGAGTAGGAACAGTGGGTGAGGGGAGTCATGAAGAGACAAATTAAAGTTTGATGTAGGGGAAATCTTTCTAATAATTTGAGTTCCAAAAGTGGTTGGCTCAAGCAAGTAATTTTTAATTGTATTTTACTTTGTAAGGTCTTTGACTCTCATTGGCTATTTTTTCTCTTCTCAGTTTCTGAACTTGAAGCTGTCCTAAGAAATGAAGTTAAGATCTTAGGATCATTAGAGTGTTGGATTTTAACATCTTTCAGGGAATGTTGCCAAGCTGGGTTATTGAATGGGCCAGTTGCTTTAGAACCATGCAGGCATAACTTGGTGGCAGCTAGGGGATGCAGTGAATAGAGTGACAGACCTGGAGTCATGGAGACAGCTAATAAGTGTCTGAGGCTAGATTTGAACTCAGAATGATGTGTGACCTTAGGCAAGGCACCTCACCCTGTTTGCCTCAGTTTCCTCAGCTATCAAATGAGCCACAGAAGAAAATGTCCAATCACTCCAATATCTTTGTGACCCAATTTGGGGTTTTCCTGACAAAGAGTTGGAAATCACTGAAATGACTGAACAACAACAAACCACCACCACCACACCAACACCACCGATAACAACAACACATGACCTTCATTTAGTTTACTGAGGCTCTAATGAAACTGGGCAGATTGTAGATGCTCTCAGGACCCACTCTGAAACTCACCACTGAGGCAATACAGAGCTGCAGGGTTAAAAATGCACACTTGATATGTTTTTGCTGCTGTCAATGTTGACAGATTGATTTTTCTTTCTCCTTTATTAACATGCAGCCAACAGAGGGAAGTAGTTCCATTTGCCAAGTCCACTTGCTTTAAACATACTTACTGGCATTCTGACTTCTTATTTGAGGTATATTAGGCATTATGATAAATTTGCATGGCCCCTGGGTCATGGGAGATAGATTGATTTAGAAAAGAAGTCTGAGGAAAAATGCCAATTTGCTCATTTGTATGTCTTTGGTGTCTGTCTCCCTTTTTTTCATTCGATTCATTCTGCCATTTTCCTTTTTTAATTTTTTCCTTTTAGTCTCTTCTCTTGTATGGCTTTCCCATCCATATTAGCATTTTCCTGTTTGTTCAACCACAATTATTTTAAGGCTTCATGTCCTTCCCAGACCTCTACTTTTGGTCCACTGGTTAGTCCTATTCAAGTCAGAGATCTGACCACAGCCAGAGAAGTCAGAGTTGGAGAATTTAGAGTTATTCACATAGTGGCGATAGTTGAAACTAACAGATGAGGCAGCTGAGGGCCTTCTCAGCATGAAACATGCCTCTTAAGGCCTGACCCCTTCCCCCTTGGTGAGCTCCTCCTGTAGCCTCCATTTTGGGAAGGGGTCTGGGTGGCCTTTATTTCCCTCCCAGCTCAGTTCCTGACTCCTGGACTTGAAAGCTTCAGGATGAGACAGCATGGTATGGAAGTCTGAGAGCCAGGAATGGGGAAATGCAAGAAGCATACAGTGATTTTCAATCAACCAATGAGGAGAGACTTATGCAAATAAGCTTGAACCCCAGGTTGTAGTAGAAAGGCCTTGGCTGTATCTGTAAAAACAAATGTAGAAGATAGGTTGAGGAGGGATGAACACTCAGCAAGGATGTGCCAGGGTTCTGAGGCATCCTCAGTCATGTCCTATATCAGGAATATTGTATAATTCTGATTTACTTCGGGCTTCATTTTATCCCCCCTTCTACAGAGCTCTTAAGCTGGTCTATTTGCTTCTTTAAAAATTTCAATAATCTGGATGGTGTATTGGATAATGCACTCGCCCTGGATTCAGGAGGACCTGAGTTCAAATCTGGCCTCAGACACTTGACACTTATTAGCTGTGTGACCCTGGGCAAGTCACTTATCCCTCATTGCCTCACAAAAACCAAAGACAAAAAAAATTCAATACTCATATTTCAATGTAATTGTTTTCCTTTGTAATCATATGCATTTTGTTTTACAAGTAAAAACAGCTGCTCTGAGAAGTTGTTTGTAACTTCATTAGGCTACTAATGGGATCTGTGACACAAAAAAGGTTTAAAAACTCCTTTTCTAGTAGAATGTAGTCTGGTTGATGGCTGATATTATGCAGTTTTTCTCTTTGTAGCCTTAGTACCTTGTAGTGTGCCTTGCATACAGCAGGCATTTAATAAATATTTGATGGGAGGTTGTGTAAAGCAGTGATGTAAAAATCATGTAGAAATGGGGCCACTAAACCATATATAAGAATCCACATGAACACATATTATCTTAGAAAACCACATAGTAACATTATTTATGTTTTATTATAGAGGCACCTAATTGGCTCAATGGATAGAGTGCTGGGCATGGAATTAGTTTGGATAGGGCCTCAGACACTCAGTAGCTGTGCTACCCTGGGCAAGTCACTTAACCCTATTTGCCTCAGTTCCTCATCTGTAAAATGAAATGAAGAAGGAAATAGCAAACCACTGCAGTATCTTTGCCAAGAAAACCCCAAATGGGTTCAGAAAGAGTCTGACATGACTGAAAAACAACTGAACAAAATGATTCTTTTACCAGGTCATTTTAATAACTGCAAACACTGATGTGATCCTTTAAAGCACTCTACATAGATGCTCATTTACTCCTCAACAACTCTGTGATGCAGATTAGCTATTACCATCCCCATTTTTACAGATGAGGACACTAAATATAAAGAGGTAAAGTGACTTACCCAAGATCAGCTGGCAATATCCAAGGTAGGATTCAAACCCAGGCTTTCCTGACTACAAATATGCTACTACACTTATATTCTAGAAGTCTGGGGAAGAGGGGGAAAGATCAGGTCAGGAGGCTGGCCTCTTTTCCAAAGCTATATCAGCTTTCTGCATATATCTCCTTAGCCCACCAAGACATCTGGAAACTAATCCATGGAACATTTTGTTTGGGATGCTGAGTGATCAGTAATAGAGAGGATGAGCTGCAAATGTTTTCATCTGTCAGGTTTTATGTGTTCGCTGTCATTCAGCCACCTCCAAAGTCACAGCTGGTAAAACCAAATGGGTCATTTTACCACAATCAGACCAATGCCATGGTTCAGTGAGCACCATTTGTCCTGGAGGGTGAACGAAGCCGGGCACCTAATTACAGCTCACAGTTAATATATTTATAATAGGCAAAAAGAAAATGATTCCTTTCAATGTTTCCCTCCCCCCCCAACTAAAATCATTTAAGGGACAGATTGTACATACATTCCTTTTTAAAATTATTATTTCAATAGACTTAGCAATATATTCTATGTGGAGGGAAAAAAAAAATCACCAGAAAAGGCCTCAGCTGAACAGATTGTATCATCAGATCCTACCACATTGTTTTTAATGGGAGAAATTAGCAGCTGAACATCAACACCTGTCACCAAGGAGCAGACCTTGGCATGTGGGCCCAGGTAGAAAAGCTAAGAATTTTTTTTTAGTGTGGTTTGAAATTAGGCCACTAGGCAAAAAATGCATGTCAGAGCTTGAAAGGCAAATTTGCTTTGAAATGAAGTACATCTTCTGGTTTAAATTCTAGGCATTCAGTCTGATATCTAAATGAAAGAAGGGAGGGGGTTTGATGAGAGTGGATTGGTAGGGTTTATGGTGAATGAATAAATAAGCATGTGCAGACATAGGTAGTGTCACTAATTAGAGAAGTCACAGTTCTTTTCCCCTTTTTAAGAACAGAAGGCACCAACCAGAGCAACTCTCCTTACCTCCTATACTTTTGGTGCCTCTGGCTATGGCTATGTTCAGATCTGTACCTAGGGAGTAGAAAATGGGGCTTTGCCCCAGGGCAGAGAGTTTAGAGGACACCAAAAACACTGTCCCAGGATGAATGTTTTCTTCCTCCAGTAATAGACCCTGGTACCCAGCAGCAAGGACTTTATCCTGGAGAAAGAACAATCTTTGACATGGAGAACATTATACAATTTTGAGAAATGACTTTAAAAATAGATCCCTCTAGGGCCCATATACTTAGTAACTACACATGGTTTAGCAGGGCAGAAACCCAAAGGTGCCCCATGTTAGACTTCCTCTGTCAGCTGTAACTCAAGCTCCTTTTCCCCAGGCACAGAAGTGTCAGTCATAGCTTTGGTCATGTCTACGTGGTCCAGGCATTGAGTAGGGCTGTGATCCTTGTGATCAGTACTGATGACTACAAATGAATTGATTAGGCTGCTTTTGAGGAAGCCAGAATCAATGGGTCTGTTCATGTCTTAAGTAGCAAAGGTTTGGGCTCACTCTCATATAAGGTCTGTGCCCTTTTGTTTCACCTGGTAACCCAGTAATCCCCACAGACACGTTTTGTGAATCCAACTCAACTACTCTTTATTTGTCATTTCTGCTATTTTGGGAAGGCAGCAGAAACAATCATTTCTCTTTCCTGTTATAGCTCCTTTTCAGATAGAGAAAATAAATTTTCTTCATAGCAAAAGATCCACTTTCCAAGTGACCCCTGAAGAGCTGCCAAGGAAAGAAAGGATTTGAAAGTCAGAATAGAAAGAATAGCCCCATGGCCCTTTTCCAAATTGGATGTTGTGGTCAGGTCTGTATTCCATCAAGGTGAAGGCCTGGGAGAGGAGGAAAAACATAGGGAGGAAAAGAGAGGCAGAAAATGGGGAGATGCCATAAAAATTGGCTTCTGTCTTCTTTAACCTGCAGAAAACAGGAGCCATCAACACTCTGATAGATGAGTTCACCTCTACAGTTTCCTTGAGGAAGTAACCCCAACAGCCATGCTCATCTCAAACCTGGTTCAGCTTTATCCACTGGCCTTGGATTCAGGAGGACCTGAGTTCAAATCCAGCCTCAGACACTTGACACTTAACTAGCTGTGTGACCCTGGGCAAGTCACTTAACCCCCACTGCCCCGCAAAAAAAAAGAAAAAAAAAAGAATGTAATTTCCTTGAAGTCTGGGACTATTTTTCTGTTTGCTTGTATTTGTATTCCCAGCACTTAGTAGGATGCCTGGCACATGATAAGAGCTTAACAAATACTCTTAAGAAATGCTCTATCATCTATCTATCCATCATCATCTATCTATCATGTATCATGTATCATCTATCCATCATCCATCCATCTATCCATCCATCTATCTACCTACCTATTCGTCTGTCTGTCTGTCTATCTATCCAGTCTCAGAAAGTATTATTGCCTGATGTGGTGGTACATACTTACGCCTATGGCAGGCAGTGACAAGAATTCTGAGCTGAAATAGGACTAAATCAATCATACATCTCTGTACTGCGTGGTGCCAGTATAGCGAATTCCCAAGAGTAAGAAGTAACCAGGCTGCTTAAAGAGGGATAAACTGACCCACTGTGGAAACAGAGCTGGTAAAATCTTCCATGCCAATTATTAGTGGGATCAGGCCTATGAATGGCCACTCTACTTCCAGCCTGGGTGAGATAGGGAGATGGAGTCTCAAAAAAGAAAAGAAAAAGTGACTTATTTAAGTTTGTCTTTTGTATCCTCCTAATATTGCTATTCAACAATGTCTCTCCCCGATTTGCTTATTCTTCCATCCTCCCCTCTCCTTAATCCTTCTCTTTTGTACCATTTCCATAGGGTTTTGCTCCAAAGATCTGCTGCCAAGCCAATCCCCTCCTCCCCCATTGTATGATACAAACTTAAGGGTGTAGCCCTTCTCCATAATTCCCATTTTAACAGTGTGTCCACTGTTAAACATTGTTAGACATTGGAAGAGTCAGAGGAGTGAAGAGTAAGGAGTGGGCAGAAATATTCGGGGACCAGACTTCTTGTGGTCAGGTCTGTAGTCCACCAAGGAGAAGGCCTTAGAGAGGAGGAAAAACATAGGTAGTAGAAGAGGAGCAGAAAATGGGGAGATGCCATAAAAACTGGTTTTTGTCTTCTTCAATATGCAGAAACCAGGAGCCATCAGTTCTTTGATTCAGTGGATTTTCAGTCACGTCTGACTCTTCAGGACCCCATTTGGGGTTTTCTTGGCCAAGAGACCAGGGTGATTTGCCATTTCCTTCGGCTCATTTAACAGAAGAGGAACGGAGGCAAATAGGGTTAAATGACTTGCTCAGGGTCACACAGCTAATGTGAGGTCAGGTTTGAACTCAGGAATACAAGTCTTCCTGACATCAAGCCTGGCACTCTATTCACTGCACCATCCAGCTGCCCATCTAGCATCCCTCATATCCCATGTGACTCTGCAGTTTACTCCTAAGCTGCTGGAGGGTAATTAAAGGAGTCTTTCTGTGAGGCCTTAGAATTATCCCAAACCATAGAAAAGCCCTCCAGAGAAGATAATCCCACTCTACCCTCTTTGGAAACCTGTTCCAAAATATGATGATCATAAACATTTGCAGGGATAACATGCCCTATGCATAAACAGTACTCTTTAAAAATATTCATATGTAATCAAGTATAAAGAAAAATACAGTAACAGCATCCACTCTGTATAGGAAGTGTACTCAGCAAAGGTACTACGAGAATTGTGAGAAAATAATTATTAATAATGATTTTTTGGGGGGGACCCAGAGATTAGTTTTAGTCTTCTCTCACCCCCACTCCAGAAAGTCCAGGAACTTCAGCTCTTGTCTGGGACAAGCCTAGGGAACAAAAGAAATTGAGATTGATTCTTTTTTCTAGCTCAGTGGACCCATAGGATTCAACCACACCTAGATACTGGACACCTTTGCCCTTCAGCCATGTCATCAGTAGAGTTCATTTTAATTTAGACCACCCTCAAGTCATGTCAACCAATGGAATTGAATGATGCTAACCAATTAGCTTTGATCAATGTATAATGATCTACCTCTATCAAAAGAGGATAGAATCCTTGACCATGGGAGGGTCACTCTCTTGGCTCCCTTGACCTGCTCCCTTGGTTTGGAATGCTTTCTTTTGATTAGCATTCTTCCTTTTAGGGTTATGTAGGTATGAAGGCCCGAGACTATGAAAAGTTAGAAAGACATGTGGTCAATACTTTACCAATATATAATATTTACTAATAATAAATTCTTACTGCCAAAATGGGTACAATAGCAATTAATTTATAAAGTACAGTAGCCACCATAATTTAAAAAATAACACGGAATACTTCCATTGCTGATGAGCCCTGGGCATCAACAGCAGAGCTTGATTTTATTATTGAATTCCTTACTGAAACTATTATTGAAAGGACCGTTCATTAGAAGAAGCTACACTGAATCCCACATTGAGATACTCACCCACTCATCATCATTTCTATCAGCAAAGAACTTCTCCCTGTCCTTGACTTTCTCATCCACATTACCTGGATGAGCAAGCTTGGATAGCCACACCCTATTCTGCATAGGGAGAAAGCAGCAGACATAAAGGGGTCCAGATATCCTTTTGGGAGACTGAGATTTGAACTTCCTATGAATACTCTAGATGTTGTAAGAGTTGCTAGGTATTGACAAAGTTTAGTTAATAATAGCATATGCAAGCACAGCCCTTAGGGAATAATAATCGTTGACCTGGGGAACATTATATTTTGAGAAATGACTTTAAAAAATAGATGCCAGCTGGGCTAAATTCTAAAGGAAGTGAATATCCTGTCATTTAGTGGCTGCATGTGGTTCTGTGTGGGTTGATTCTGTACCATGATTTGACATAAGTCAACTTGTGTGCTTTAAAGGATATGACTATATTTTATTAAAGTTTAGATTCAGAAGAACAGTAAGTACAAATCCTTGCTCATTTTTTTTCATGCCACTTCACCTCAATAGGTGGTACAGTGGATAGAGTGCTGGGCCTGGAATCAGGAAGACTCATCTTCCTGAGTTTCAATCTGGTCTCAGATACTTTCTAGCTATGTGACCTTGGGTAAGTCATTTAACCCTGTTTGCCTCAGTTTCCTCATCTGTAAAATGGGCTGGAGAAGGAAATGGCAAAACACTCCAGTATCTTTGCCAAGAAATCCCATAATGGGGTTGTGAAGAGTCTGACACAAATAAAAACAGCTGAAACAACAACAACAAAGGCAGATGGGGCCACTAGGTTGTGCAGTGGATAGAGCATAAAGCCTGGAGTCAAGAAGACCTGAGTGCAAATCTGACCTCATTCCTAGCTATGTGACCCTGAACAATTCACTTAACCCCATTTACCTCAGTTCCTCATCTGTAAAATAAGCTGGAGAAGGAAATGGCAAAACATTCTAGTATGTTTGCCAAGAAAACCCCAAATGAGGTCATGAAGAATCGGACACTACTGAAAACAACTCAACAACACCAACAGCACTTCAGTTAATTACCTACAATCCTCTTGAGACAAACTTCTCCCCAAAGGACAGTGTTCTTATGCTAACCCCACCCCCATACTCCCATCCCTATGCACCAAGCTTCTCAAGACTCTTTTCCCCTCTAAGTACTCCATGATACAGATACCCCTTATCTTGGGATTCTCATCAAAATGCATTTGTCCTGTGTTCCATTCCATCTGATTCCTATACTCTATTTAGGGTACCTGAGAAACTCTTCTGTGTTTGTATGTTTAATGGGCACTAAGTCAAGTCAACAAACATGTATTAAGTACCTACTCTGTACCACATACTATGTATGCTAAAGCATTGGGGAATCAAAGAAAAACCTTCCCTTCCAATAAGCAGTTTCTGCTCTCAAAGAGTTCAGTCTAATGGGGAAAACATGCAAATTATATACAAATGATACATAGAGAATAAATTGGAGATAATTAACGGAAGGAAGACACTAGCATTATTAATAACTTAGAGTAGAGCTGTCAGACTCATCAACTGGACCTAGTGCAACCTGAACCAGATTAAAATATAATTGGGAGGGGCAGCTAGGTGGTGAAGTGGATAGAGCACTGGCCCTGGAGTTAGGAGGACCTGAGTTCAAATCTGGCCTCAGACACTTAACACTTACTAACTGTGTGACCCTGGGCAAGTCACTTAACCCCAATTGCTTCACAACATATATATATATATATATATATATATATATATATATATGTATATATATATATATATATAATTGGGAAATATTTAATAAAATACCATAAAACAAAGATAATGTTAACTTGGCCTATGTTGCTCTGGCCTTGTTGACCATATCATTTTTATGATATTTACTTTCAGAATTAGAAAAAGTTTTCCCAACTTTTGCCTCTCTAGCAAAATTCTGTGTGTGTGTGTGTGTGTGTGTGTGTGTGTGTGTGTGTGTGTATACACTCACCGTGTGAGCATTATTTCCATGAATCTCTTCTGTCTTATTGTCCCTCCTGTTCACCCACTGGAGGCAACACGACTTTGTGGTAGGATCATTTGAATGGAAGTAAGGAGAATTGAGTTCTTGTCCTATCATTGTGTAGCTTCAGGTAGATCACTTAACCTCACTTGACCACCATTTTCTCATCTACAAAATGAGGGGGTTGGACTGGATTATCTCCAAGATCCCTTCCAGCACTATGAGACTGTGGGTCTGTGGGCATTTTGTAGGCATTCTCATCTGTGTTCCATAATTTTCACTCTGATTCAGAGCCAGCTACCACTGATTGGTACCATTTGTACATATGCCCAGGGCAACAGGTTCTCAGAGGTAGCAAAATTAGTACTGAGAGTGTAGGCTCTTAGTTCCCTAGTAATGGTGACCTCCCCTACCACTGCTGTATGGAAGGGCTGCCTGCTCATTCTTCAGAGGGCAAAACAATCAGTGCTTGCCCAGAGCAGCAAATTAGCTCGTGGCTGCCTTTAGAGTTAGGTAGCAACAGGATTGCTGGTGAGAGCTATTTATTACATGCAAAAAACAAAAAACAAAAAAAACCCAACCCCCCCTAAAATTCACATCCTTTTAAAGTAATTTATTTTGAACAGAGTATTTATACCTAAAATCAAAAGGACTATTCCAGGGGCCTGGAACCTCACACTACCTGGACATCCAGAGCCTGCCACAATGGCACAACATTTAGCTATTCTCACATTCCCATTATAAACTTGAACCCCATTAGTCTGACATGCAGGCTATTACCAGAACAGCACGTCTGTGCATAGTCCTAACCAGTGCTCTTGCAACGTTTGGCACTCAGATACCTTGTTTTATTAGAGCCTATTTGTGTGTCTAATGAACAAAGTACATTTGGAACACTTTCCTAACAGAACATCTAACTGAAGATCCTCCTTGACATTGAAGACTCTTTGAATGGACATTTGTCATACTGTTTCCTCAACTTGGGGGAAACACCATCACCTCCTGCAGTTCTCATTCAGTTCATCCTTCCAAGCCCTCTCTCTCTCTTTTTTTTTTTGGCAGGCAATGGGGGTTAAGTGACTTGCCCAGGGTCACACAGCTAGTAAATGTCAAGTGTCTGAGGCCAGACTTGAACCCAGGTACTCCTGAATCCAGGGCCAGTGCTTAACCACTGCGCCATCTAGCTGCCCCTCCAAGCCTTCTCTTAAGGGAAGCCCTTCTTGATTAGCAGTACCCCACTGTTATCAATCTACTGTCCTATACATAGGTAGACACACATGCATCCATTTTAATCAGTCACCAAAGTACTTATTAGTTGCCTACAGTGTGCCAGCCAGGCACTGGGTACTAAGCATTGAAAATCCAGGGAAAAAGTGAAAATAGTTTCTTTTTCCTTCGAGGAGCTTACTTTCTGATAGAAACCCATCTCAAACTCCTTGGTAAGTTAAGGGAAGGTCTACCCTAAGCATGTGAAGACTTTCCCCTGATAGAATGGGTAGAGGAGAAGAATTTGTTCCAACAACTGTGAAGGCAGCTGAAGCAGGTCTGTGGAGTACTTAGAGCTTGGTCAGATGTGGAAGTAGCCAGGGTCATCCACTGCATCCTAGGCTATTGGCTGTCATCTTGACTTTTGTCTTGCCATTGGACTTCCATGACTCTGGAAGAGAGAGTGAGACTGACAGTTTTGTGTAACTGCTTAAATCCAATTCATGCTCAAGTCAAGAAATCACCCTCATGATGTCATTGGTCCTCTTCAAAAACAAAGGACAAGCAACAACAACTCTGTGTGTGTGTGTGTGTGTGTGTGTGTGTGTGTGTGTATAATTTGACCACCCCATTTCTCATATTCATCCCCTTTTCTATACTCGCACAGCCACCACCCTAGTTCAGACCCTCATCACTCATCACATGAACAATCACAATAGCTTCCTCAATGTACTCCAGTACCGAATGTATGTATACATACATATTTATGTATACACACATATGTGTATATGTGTATACACACATATATACACCACTCTATATAAACACCATACATGTGTATATATACATACACACACACACACATATATGGTACTGGAATACATTGAGTAGGGGTGTGATGTAGTCAGACTTGCATGTTAGGCAGGATGCACTAGAGAAGGGACAGATTTGAGATAGGGAGAACAATATTGTGATTGTTCATGTGAGGGGTGATCAAGGTCTGAACTAGGGTGGTGACTGTGTAATGTAAGGGCCAAAAATTCTAGCTATGATGTCTAAAATCTAATGAGTGGTGGCCTTGAATTAGAAGCTTTAGCAAGCATTTAGACTTTTAAGTATTTATTAAAGTATATTAGGGGTTAGTAAAGAGAAACACGTGGATAAAGTATGAGATTTGCCCACTCTCCCTATCCTGCTTGTCTCTGCTGCCAAGCCCCTGTCCAGCAACGAAAAGACTTCACTCCTCCCAGAAGCCTCCTTTGAAACAGGAAATGGCCATCTACACACACATAGCTCCAAGCTAATTGGTTGGTAGCTCTGATGGACAGGACCCACGAGGTGGCAAATATCACTTCCTGACGCTGAGAAACCCCAGAAAAGGTTACTTCCGGATGCTAAAGTCACATGCTTTCTTTTCATGGCCAGAGCTCACAATGTCCCTCCTAGCAGGGGGTGTCATTCCAATTCTCACAGTGAGTATAGAAAAGGGGATGAATATAAGAAATGGGGTAGAGTCAAAAACATTACAAGATGTAGCAAATGATATGTGGAGGAAGAGTGAGAAACCAAGGATGATCTCAAGGCTGTGAAACTGGGAGACTTGGAATGATGATGGTAACCTAGATAGAAATAGGGAAGTTCAGAAAGGAGGTGAGTGGAGGGTGGGGATAATGACTTCAGGCTCAGACAGTGTTGAGTTTGAGATGCCTATGGAACATCTAGTTTGAAATTTCCAATAAGTTATAAAAGAGTTGCCAACCTGCATTATGGTGAAGAGAGTCATTCTGGGAGTTCCTCACACAATGAAATCCCAGGTCTAGGGAAAACCAAAGACACATTGTTACTGCAAAGGACTACAAAAGGTTAATCTATAATTATGCAAAGCAATGGAATCCATGTTGTGTGGATCTATTCTAAATTTCCCATTCCTGCCATTTATCAAGTCATGTGCAGGTTTCCATTTTCTCCATTAGCTCATCGTTCACACATTTCCGACATATTGCCTTTCACCAGTGAAAGCTTTTAGTACAATGCCTGGCATATAGTAGGTACTTAATAAATGTTTAATTCTAAAATTATTCTACTAGAAAATCAATAATGTATTTTCAAGGCTTGTAAGGCCACAGAACCATAGGTTTGGAGCTGGAAGGGGCCTTGGAACTCAACAAATCCACCCCCTTATTTGATAAGAACACTTCAGCCCATAGAGGTGATATGACTAGTTAAGATTCATGAAGACAGTATCAGAGATGGGATTTGAACCCAGACCGTCTCCACTTCTGGTATTCTTTCCATACTATGCTGCTCAGTTCTATTCCACTGCCCGTGTCTGCATGACTATCTAGGTTAGTTGACTTGGTTTTAGTTTAATTAAAAAAGGATGCTAGGTGCTCTTTATGTGGTGGCAAAGAATTGGAAGTTGAGGGGGTGCCCATCAATTGGGGAATGGCTGGACAAGTTGTGGTATATGAATACAATGGAATACTATTGTGCTATAAGAAACGATGAGCAGGAGGAGTTCAGAGAAACCTGGAAGGTCTTGCGTGGGCTGATGATGAGTGAGATGAGCAGAACTAGAAGAACATTGTACACAGTAACATCAACATTGAGTGTTGATCTACTGTGATGGACTATATTCTTCTCACCAATGCAATGGCACAGAAGAGTTCCAGAGAACTCATGATGGAAGAGGATCTCCAAATCCAGGAAAAAAAAAAAAAAAGAACTGTGGAGTATAGATGCTGAATGAACCATACTATTTCTTTTGTTTTTGATGCTGTTGTTTTTTTTTTCTATTTTGAGGTTTTCCATCATTGCTCTGATTTTTTTTTCTCTTATAACATGACTAATGCAGAAATAGGATTAATGTTATTATGTGTGTAACAGTAACATCTGCAGAGGAGATAGAAATGGGGAGGAGGTGGCTTTCTCTTTCATTAAGTTTCCCCAACATGCTGTGCTATTTAGGTCCTGGGGTACCTTTTTGGTGTAACAGAGTAATAACCTAGGCATAGTAGCACATTTGGAAAGAGCATAGGATTTGGAATGAGAGGTCCTTAGTTTGCATCCTTGATCTGCCTCTTAAACCGTAAAATGAGGAGTTAGACTCCATGACTTCTAAAGTCTCTTCTGGCTCTAAAATCTCTGAACTCTTGAGCATTCAGGAGATATTGAAGTATGTGAAGAAAGCTACTTACCCCTCTGCTGAACACCCCCAGTCTGCCGTTGTGGCTGAGCTGTTATTTCTTCTGTATCCTACATCTGTCCCTCTTTATTATCTCCTGTCTCTTTTCTCCACTGTTACTTGCTGCCACATTTCTGTGGTTTTCTCATCCTCTGATGTGCAGGTCTCCTCCCTCTACTTTTCCCTTTTCTTTCTCATTTCTTGCCCCCTTTCCTAAAATTCTTGGCTTTGATGTTGTTGGGATTTTATTTTTATAGCCTTCCCTTGCCAATGAGATCATACATTTTTCTACTTTAATCTACCAATCATGTAACAACTTCAATCTTTGTGTCTTCTGCTCTTTTAGGAGCTGCTTGTGCTTACAGCTTTGGGGGATACTTTGGGATTTATGACTATTCCAGATGGTTGATGATATCAGTTGTCTCTGTACCAGATAAGTGGCATATCACTGAATAAAAGAATTTTGGATTATCTACTCATATCAGCATTCCACTGTTCTCCTCCAATTAGCAGATGTACCAAAGCATTGACATTTATGTACATATATAAACATATTTATAAACAAATTTAACAAAAAATTGATATATACATCTATACAAATATATAGATTGTTGATTATGTTTGTGTGTATATCTATCAACTAAGAACTGAGAACAAACATTTAAAAAGAGGAAATAAATCCCTTCTGGCTTTAAATCTTGTGGCTCTAAATTTCATACACACTATATATAGTCCCATATGTGTGTGTGTGTGTGTGTGTGTGTGTGCACACACACATACATAAAATGTATGAATTGGGGGCAGCTAGGTGGCGCAGTGGATAGAGCACCGGCCCTGGATTCAGGAGGACCTGAGTTCAAATCCAGCCTCAGACATTTAATACTTACTAGCTTCATGACCTTGGGCAAGTCACTTAAGCCCAATTGCCTCACCAAAAAAAAAAGTATGAATTGTATTTATGCACATATGTCCATTTATTTCATTACATTTTTTGTAAAGGGATATATATACACACATATCTATAGAATATATCTACATAATCATAGATTTATAGTTGGAAGGGACTTATTTGTTTTAAAACCTACCACCTTTCAATTTATACTTATATATGTATGCATGCATGTATACAACTATTTGTTAAGCTGTGCTAATGGAGAGGAATAGCAGAATGCTGATATGAATGGAAAATCCAAAATCCTTTTATTCAGTAATGCCTTACTTATCTGGTGCTCAGATATCATGTATATGTGTACATACACACACACATACATATATATATATGTTTATAGGTATGCAGAATAGAATGATAGAATGAAGATTTTTTTTTCTTTTATCTGCCCATGAGGAAATGGCCAAAATATAGAAATGTGGTTCCTAGACTAGTAAGTTTCCTTAACTTTGTTTCAACTCCTCAATCTGGAACCATAAAATTTATTTTCCCAGTGCCTTTTCTGTCAAGGGTAAGGTTTGAAGTGTATATGTCATTACCTAAAGCATAGATTTGTTATGCTGAAAGATAATTTAGACATACTTTAGTCTAACCCCTTCATTTAACAGACAAGGAAACTGAGGCCCAGGTAAGTTGAATGATTTGCCTACAGTTTCCCAGCTCCTAATGAGGGAGAACCAGCATTCGAAACCATGTCCTTTGACCCCAAATCCATTGCTCTTTCCTCCCACCAATGCATTTTACTTCAGAGGTTGGATGTTTCTTTTTGAAAGGGTCACTGACTGCATTTTTTGTTACCTGCTAATCCTGCCCTTCCTCTCCCAGCACAAGCATGCTGTTTTCACCCAGAAAAGTCTGTATTCCTTCCTTGCAATTTCTCTGAGCCCTGAGCTTAGAGAAGTACATCTTCTAGGATGCCTTCACTGGGGATCTTAATGTTCTCAGAGGAGAAAAGACCATATGCTGATGACAGGGCACAGAAGCACATGAAGCTTTAACTAGAATAAAAATGTTCCCTCTAGTCCGAATATTCATTGAGTCATTTTGACTCTGCAGGCTATTTGGCAAGAGGTCATTGACTTTGCATTAGTGCTCTCAGCAAGGCTCAGTATTCTTTAATGGGTGTTTCTAATGAGTTTATAATATGAATTCTTTGTTTATAAAACTCTGTTATGGAACATTCCACAAATACTGAAGTGCCTTTTATGTTTAGAGCCCTGGGTTGGAGTGGGCAGGATGGTTAAATCACATGAGATTCAATTGACTAAGGAGCTAACAATCTAATGAGGGGCATAAGGTATATCCAAATAATGGTTAACATACATCGGAATGTGATAACCGTATAAGAGAAGCATGCATGGTGTAGTGGACAAAGATCTCAGAGCAGAGTCAGGAAGATTGGGGTTCAGACCCTGCTTCTGCCACATATTGGCTACATGACCTGGGCAAGTGACAGAATCTCTCAATGCCCTTAGAGATGACTCTCCAACCATGCAGAAAAAGTGTCTCTCCACACTTGTACAAGTTTCTTCTTTCATGAATTTCCAGTGCCAATGAAATCACAGGTTAAGTCTCCATCCCTATAAGAGAAGCAATAACAATAATACATTTATATAGATCCTTAAACTTTACAAGTGTTTTATTCACAATTACCCTACCAGGTGTTGTTCAGTTGTTTCAGTTGTACCTTAGTCTTCATGACCCTGTTTGGGGTTTTCTTGGAAAAGATACTGGAGTGGTCTATCATTTCTTTCTGTATCTCATTTTGCCCTTGAGGAAACTGAGGCAAACAGGGTTTGATGATTTGTCCAGGGTCCCACAGCTAGGAAGTATCTGAGGTTTGATTTGAACTTGGATCTTTCTGACTCCAGGCAAAGCAATAAGTAGGACAAATCTAGAACTTTGACCCTTAGAATTGATAGCTGGGTGGAGGGTTCTCTTCTTTACTTTGATCATTTTTCTGGCTTGTCATGTCTGTACCTTGGGTCCCTCACCAGTCTGTACCACATGCCGTGACTTCTTCCTTTCCCTTTTCCAGTTCTGGGCTGCCACTCCCGAAGTCCTATTGTCATAACACCCTCTTTCTAGGCCCACCTTCCCAGTGCCCCTCACCTGCTTTATTCCCCCAAGGGGTGTGGAGTAGAGACAGACAGCTATGCTACAGGAGGAAAAGCCATACTCTCTGGGATGGGCCATTCATTCTCCTGGCAAGACTATACCTGTGATGGTCTCTCTTCTGAGCTAATTCCTAGTTTATACCTCTCGAGTTGATAGAGCACGTATTATTATCCTTATTTTAAAGTTGGGAAGACCAAGACTAAGAAAAGTAAAATAATTGCCTCATTATCAATCAATTAATAAACATTTGTTAAGAATCTTTTATGTGCTAGGCATTGTGCTAAGTCCTGAGGACACAAAAAGAAAGAGAAGGCAGTCCCTGACCTAACAGAGCTTATGAGCTTATGATTTCATGGGGGAGACAATATGCAAACAAATATGTAAAAAGCAAGTTATAGTTAGAGGATAAATAGTAAACAACAGAGGGAAGACACTGGAATTGAGAGGGGTTGGGAAGACTTTCTGTAGAAGGTGGGGTTTTAGTTGAAGTGAGGGAGGTCAGAAGTCAGAGCACAGGAGGGTGGGCATCCCAGTCATGGGGGACAGTGAGAGAATGCCCAGAACCAAGAGATATGGAGTGTCATGTTTGTGGAATATGTAGGAGGCCATGGTCTTTGGATTGAAAAGTATGTATTGAAGAGGAAGGTGGAATAAGATTGGAATGGTGGGAAGGGGCTAGGTTATGAAGAGTTTTGAATGACAAAGCATTTTGTATTTGACCCTGGAGGTGATATAGAATCACTGGAGTTTACTGAATGGGGAGGGGTGGGTGGGTAGAATGACCAGCCTTTGCTTTAAGAAAATCACTTTAGTGGCTGAAAGGAGGTTGGACTGGAATGAGGAGAGACTAAATAGTCCAGGTATGAGGTAATAAAGGCCTGGACCAGAGTGCTGGAAATGTCAGAGGAGAAAAGGGGGCATATTTGAGAGATTTTGCAAACATGAAATGGAAAGGCCTTAGGAGGTGAGAAATAATGAGGAGTCCAGGATAGGTTGTGAGCCTGAGGGACTGGGATGATATTGTTGCCCTCTACAGAAATGGGGAAGATAGGAGCAGGTGATTGTTTGGTAGAAAGATAATAAGTTCAGTTTTGGACATATTTAGTTTAAAATATCTACTAGACATCCAATTTGAGATGTATGATAGGTAGATTTGAGAATTGCCAGCGTAGAAATAGTAATTAAATCCATGGAAATGGATGTGATCACTCAGAGAAATAGTGTAGATGGAGAGGAGATGAAAGTCTGGGACAGTACCCTGAGGGACATCACCGATGGTTAAATGGCATGATCTGGAAGAGGATACAGCAAAGAAGACTGAGGAATAATGAGGTAGAAGAACCTGGAGAGAGTGGTGTTCCCCAGTCCTAGAAAGAGGAACAACAATAACAATAATAATACCTCACATTGATATCATGCTATTATGTGCCAGGCAAAAGAGTATCAAGAAGACAGAGTGATTAATAGTGTCAAAATCTGCAGAGAGGTCAAAGAGAATGAGAATTTGGCAACCATAAGCAACTTTGGAGAAAGCAGATTGGATGGCATGATAATGTCAAAAACTGAATTGTAGGGTTCAAGAAAAGAGTGAGAGGAGAGAAAGTGGAGGCACCATTGTAGTTTCTTTTTTGAGAAGTTCAGCTTTAAGGGTCAGAAGAGATATAGGAGAATAGCTAGCAGGGATGGAAGAATCACGGGAGGGTTTTTTGCAACTGGGGGAGACATGGGCATGTTTGTAGACAATAGGGAATGAACTACTGGACAAAGAGATCAAAAATAAGTGACAGGGGTTGACAGAGGGGTCAAACTATTATACAACTAATGTCAGAGCCAAGACTTGAACCAAGACTTTCTGCTGACGTATGCTTTTTGTCTCTATAATATGCCACAAAGAAAAGGTTATGAAATCAGATGAGGGAAAATCACTATCATATACAGAGTTGGGGGTTGAATGAAGCAAAACTTCATTTATTTAAAGTTTTGAGTTCCAAATTTTATCCCTCTCTTATTCCCTCCCTCCCTACCCTCCCCCCTCCCCAAGGCTGCAAGCAATCAGTATAGGTTATATATGTTCAATTATGTAAAAAAATACCATATTAGTAATTTTAAATAAAAAGACTCAAAAAAAAAAAGAGCACAAAATAGCATGCTTCAGTCTGTGTTCAATCAATATCAATTCTTTCTCTGAAGGTGGATAGTGTACTTCATCGTTAGTCCTTTGGGATTGTCTTGGATCATTGAATAGCTGAGAGTAGTTGTCATTCGCAATTGTTCATAGAGCAATAATGCTGTCTCTGTGCACAATGTTCTCCTGGTTCTGCTGACTTCACTATAGATCAGTTCATAGGAGTCTTTCCAGGTTTTCCTGAAATCATCCTGCTTATCATTTCTTATAGCACAATAATATTCCATTACAATCATACACCACAGCTTCTTCAATCATTCCCCAATTGATGGACATTCCATTGATTTCCAATACTTATTCTCCACAAAGAGTTGCTATAAATATTTTTTGTACATTTTTTTACCTTTTCTGTTTTTCATAGTAACTATTGTTAGCTGTTTCCCACCATCCTATTCCCTTCCCCATGATATTTACTCTATTTTCTATCATTTTTCACCCTATCCTTCCTCAAAAGGGATTTGCTTCTGACTGCCCCCTTCCCCCATCTGCCCTCTCTTCTTTTACCCCTCCCATCTTATGCCCTTCCCTTCTTACTTTCCTGCAGCATTAGATAGATTACTACACCCAACTCAGTATGTATGCTACTCCTTCCTAGAGCCAATTCTGATGAGTATAAGGCTCATTCACCTGCCCAGTTTAGATAGATTACTCCACCCAATTGGGTGTGTATGTTAATCCCTCCTTAAGAAAACTCTGATGAGATTAAGGTTTTTGAGCCTATTCTGATGAGTGTAAGGTTCATTTACTGCCCTGGACCTCCCCTATCTCTCCCCCCACTCCATAAGCCCTTTCTTGTTTCTTTCATGTGGAATTTCACCCCATTCTACCTCTCCCCTTCCCACTCCCCCAGTGTATTCCTCTCACCCCTCAATTTTACCCTAAAGATATCATCATAGGGCAGCTAGGTGACACAGTGGACAAAGCACCCACCCTGGAACCAGGAGTACCTGAGCCCAAATCCAGCCTCAGACACAAGACACTCACCCACTGTGTGACCCCAGGCATGACACCCAACTCCAAATACTCTACAAAAAAAGATAAAAAAATAAATACAGATATCCCTTCATAATCAATTCCCACCTGTGCCCTCTATCTAAATTTATTTCTGTCATCTGCCCTAATACTGAGAAAGTTCTTATGAGTTAGACATATCATCTTCCCATGTAGGAATGTAAACAGTTTAACCTTTTAATATCCCTCTTAATTTCTTTTTCTTGTTTACCTTTTTATGCTTCTCTAGTGTCTTTTATCTGAAAGTCAAATTTTCTATTCAGTTCAGGTCTTTTCATCATGAATACCTGAAAGTCCTCTTTTTCATTGAAGTCCCATTTTTCCCCCTGAAAGATTATACAAAGTTTTGCTGGATAGGTGATACTTGGTTGTAATCCAAGTTCCTTTGTCCTCTGGAATATCATATTCCATGCCCTCTCGTCCTTTAATGTAGAAGCTGCTAGATCTTGTTCTATCCTGACTGTGGTTCCACAGTACTTGTATTGTTTATTTTTGACAGCTTGAAATATTTTCTCCTTGACCTGAGAGCTCTGGAATTTGGCTATAATATTTGTGGGAATTTCCTTTTGGGATCTCTTTCAGGAGGTGATTAAGTGGATTCTTTCAATTTCTATTTAACCTTATGCTTCCAGAATAGGGCAATTTTCCCTGACAATTTCCTGGAAGATGATGTCCAAGTTCTTTCCTTGATCATGGTTTTCAGGTAGTCTAATAATTTTCAAATTATCTCTCCTGGATCTATTTTCCAGGTCATCTGTTTTTCCAAGGAGATATTCCACATTGCCCTCTATTTTTTTTTTATTCATTTGGATTTGCTTTATTGTGTCTTGGTTTCTCATAAAGTTGCTAGCCTCCATTTGTTCAATCCTAATTCTTAGGCAATTATTTTCTTTGGAGAGTGTTCATATCTCCTTTTCCATTTGGCTTTACAAGCTGCTAACTTTTTTCTCATGACTTTCCTGCATCATTCTCATTTCTCTTTCCATTTTTGCCTTTACCTCTCTTACTTTGTCTTCAAAGTCCTTTTTGAGTGCCTCTATGGCCTGAGATAAATTTATATTTTTCTTGTAGGCTTTGGATATATGAGCCCTGATGTTGCTTTCCTCTTCTGAGGGTATACCTTATTCTTCCTTGTCACTAAAGAAACTTTCTATGGTTCTCAACTTTCTCTGCTTGCTCATCTTGCCTGTCTTTTACTTGACTTTTAACTCCCTCTTACAGTGGGGTCCTGCTTCCCAGCTACATTGTCCCAAGGTTTAGAGGGTCCCAGGTATTTCAGTTTTAAGGAAGGGCAGGTTCTTCACTCACCTGGTCTGTTCCCTGGTCCATAGATAACCCCAGCCCAACTTCCTAATTACTCAGACAGCAAAACAGCTGTGGTTGTTAGCTCTTTCAAGCCGGCACTGCTCCCCGACCTGGGTCACCGCCACTCAAGCCTCCTTCTTGGTTCCCAGCAGGGATGAAACATCCAAGTTCTGCCTCAGCACTAGCAGAGACCCCTATAATCTCCCCCTTGCCAAGGGCTTAGCCCTCTCACCAGACCCTGAGCTTAGTTCCAGATGACACTGGTGCTGAAGTTGATTCAGAGACTATGGGGATCTCTCTTCCTGGATCAGCCTGCCTGGTATGGATCTGTGTCAGTGTGACTGTGGGGTTGGACTCCACTCCTGCCCTCGCACAGCAGCCCCCTCCTACTGACCTTCTAAGCTGTCTTTGTCTGGAAAATTATCTCAGCCTGTTCTTTTGTGGGTTTTGCTGCTCCAGAAATTGTCCTATGGCATTATTTGGAGGTTTTTTTGGAGGGATCATGGCTTGAGTTCCAAGAGCTTACTGTCTTTCCTCCACCATCTTGGCTTTGCCCAAAAATCCCCCTCAAGGAAAACTTCGTGAAGGATGTAGCATTTAAGTTGGTTCAGATTATGACTGGTGAAGAAGGGATTAGAGAGGGGGAAAACCAGGTGTGTGAACAAAATCAGAGAAAAGTAGAACACATGTTTAGGTCATGGATGGTGGTTTAGTTTATCTTGAAGGTAATGGCAAGCCATTCCAATATCTTTGCCAAGAAAACCCCAAATAGGGTCACAAAGAGTAGGACATTACTGAAAAAATGATTTTACTACAAAAAGGTTACATGAAAAGATGTAGCATGAGATAAGGCCAAAAATGTAGGTTATAATCAAATTGTGAATCCCATAAAGTTGCCCCATTTTGTAGTGTGGTCTAGGTGAAAAAGAACCAACCCCTACGTCCAAACTGTAGGCAGAAATGGAGGGATGAACATTGAATACAATTCAATCATCTTTATGTCACTGAATAAACACTCACTTGTATTGCCTGCTCACTGTTTATAAATATTCTCTAAATGAGGTCTGACCATTTGGATTCAGCAGGCTCCCTCCCTAACTCCTTCTCCCCACCAGACACAATTTTAGGGATCCTAGGCATGTACAACCATTAAGAGCAACATATGTGATGTTGTTAATTGCAGAGCTAGGCACTGACTTCACCATCACACTGAGCAGACAGACCATCATCTCACTCCTAGACATGGTCCCCTCTGAGGAGATTTACAAACTGTTGCCAACATGGATAGCAAGGGCAAAAATGTGCTGCCACTGAGTTACATGGAAATGTTTTTACGTGAATGACCATGTATAACCTTTGTTGAATTGATTGCCTTCTTAATGGGGGGGGGGAGGAGGAGGGAGGGAGAAAGTTTGGAACTCAAAATTTGAAAAGAGAATATTTAAATTGTTTTTTACATGTAATTGGAGAAAAATAATACATTGAATTTAAAAAAGGGGGGGCAGCTAGGTGGGACAGTATATGGCCCTGGATTTAAGAGGACCTGAGTTCAAATCTGGCCTCAGACACTTGACATTTACTAGCTGTGTGACCCTGGGCAAGTCACTTAACCCTCATTGCCCAGCCCCCCAAAATTACAGTAAAAAAAAAAAAAAGGAAAAAAAAAAGATGTGCTGCCACCTTTAGTGTCTCATCCACAGATTGAGAGAGAACTGGCAATTGAGGGCAAGCCCAAATCAAAGACCAAATATTCTACAAGTCTCTTTTTCTTTGTAATGTTGCCTATTTTCCCTCTATGCTTTTTTTTTAAATTACCTTTATGGAGATTCAGTTTCTGGACCCCAGGTGTGGTGGCTTGGTCCCTAGGGTACAAGGTCACCCAATGGGGTTTGAGAAGCTTCACTTAAGTATATTCTGAACATACCCCACTTTACAAGTGAAGCTGTCAAAGGCAGCTAGGTGGTGCAGTAGATAAAGCACTGGTCCTGGATTCAGGAGGACCTGAGTTCAAATCTGACCTCAGACACTTGACACTTACTAGCTACATGATCCTGGACAAGTCACTTAACCCTCATTGCCCCACAAAAAACAAAACAACAATGACATGCATTTTAGGACACAATGTGGGAATTTGTTTTGCTTGACTATGTATATATATTTTTCTTTCTTTTTTTCTCCCCCAGTGGAGGAGGTGGAAAGGCAGGGACAATTAAGGTTAAGGTAGAATAAAAAGGTTATTGAGACGTACCCCCCTTTTTTTAAATGGAGAAAAAAGAACAGAAGGAAGGGGAGTCAAGCAGGATGGTTTTGAAAGCTATGCTGATCTTATTATATACTTGAAAAGAAAAGGAAGTTGTATAGTATATAGTTGAGATCTATATCATGCCCAGTCCTCTTTTTCTTTCCTATGATGTATTTGCAAATATCTATTCCATTTAATATTTAAATTCAACATAAAATAATTTAAAACCAGGTGGAGCTACAGGGAAAGGATTTAGATAGGTGCTTTAGAGTCCTGGACTTGGAATCAGAAAGACCCAAGTTTGAATCCTTTCTCACTTATAACAACAATAACAACGAAAATAAAAACCATAACAATAGCTAACATTTACATAGTACTTACTAGGTGACACTGTACTAAGAACTTTTTTTGTTGTTTTTAATTTTTGCAGGGCAATGAGGGCTAAGTGACTTGCCCAGGGTCACACAGCTAGTTAAGTGTCAAGTGTCTGAGGCTGGATTTGAACTCAGGTCCTCCTGAATCCACAGCCAGTGCTTTATCCACTTCACCACCTAGCTGCCCCCTGTACTAAGCACTTTGTAAAGGTCATTTCATTTGATCCTCACAACAATCCCAAGAGCTAAGTGCTACTGTTATTCTCATTTTACAGATGAGAAAACTGAGGAAAATAGATGTTTATGGGATTTGCAATTTGTGTGACTCACCCAGCATCACACAGATAGTAAGTGTCTAAGGATGGATTTGAACTCAGATCTTCCTGACTCCAGGCCCAGCACTCTATCCACCATCCCACCTACATGCCCTAAAACGTTAAATGATTTGCCCAGGGTCACAGAGCTAGTATTTATTAGAGTCAGGACTTGAAACCAAGTCTCCCTGACTTAAAGGTTGGCCCCCTATCTATTGTGCCATGCTACCTTTCATTAATTTGTCATTATTCTGATTACTTGTATGTAACTCATCATGAAGCACAGCAAATGCCTTGCATAGAACAAGAACTCAAAAATATTTGTTGAATGAATGAGTGAATGAGTGTATGAATGAATGAAGAATTATTACACCTTTCAGAGATTGCTAGGTTTTCTACCTAGGAAAAATTATGCTGATTGTGTTTAGTGATATTAACAAATATATTAATAAGGAAAAATTATTAATACATTTATCCCACCACAGTGCAGGATTTAGAGGTACAGCACTTCCAAAATCTAGAAAATTTGAGTAAAATTTTTTGATTCTCCCTTCATAACAGAGAAGTCTGATTTTTAAATTTTTTATGGGGTATTTACAGTACCTTATTGTAAAATTTGTGTTAAGTATTTGCTCATAAGCTCTGTCTCATATACTGGCCTTTGTGTGTTGTTTATGGCTTCTGCAAAACTCCCATTTAATTTCTCATGCCAACTTGTGACATATCAAAACCATGATGGGAAAGTCACAATGTGAAAAGGATAACTGTATTTTCCCCTTTTAACAGAACTAATTTCTTGTTTTTTAAAAGAAAAAATGCTTTTTTCTTTTATTTTTAGAAATCCTCCACCTACTCTACTTCATCCAGAAAAATGGTGCCAGGGTTTCAACCACTTCATTTCACAGTGAGTATTTCTTCCATTAAAAAATTGCTTCTCCAGTGAGGCCTTGAAAAATGATTGGGGTGAAATCTAAACTGTGGAATTTACTTGGCATTCAGAGTTGTTGTACACACCAGTAGGTTATAGCACAAAATTTGTTCTGGTAAAAGACAGAAGATGCTTATGTGGGAAAATAAATAGTTGAGCTGGACCTTGTCTCACAATTTGTCCTGTTAAATGCAATGAACCATATGTATCTGAGAAGTTACTTTGACTCAGGGTATGCCTGGTAACACTTTTTGTTTGCTTGACACAAAACTCTGTGAAGAGTAGATGCCTGAAATTGGCCAACTCCATGGGAACTTCCTGTTAGGGAAAGGGGAAGAGTGGCAGCTGTTTGGAGAATTGTTAGATAATAGTTGTGTAGCCTGTAGAAAGGGCTTTACAATACTACACAGAGCCCAGGCCAAGGATGTTTCCTTTTAAAATCTTTATTTTGTTAAGTTTTCTTTTTCCCTTCCTTTCCCTTTCCCTTTCCCTTCCCCTTCCCCTTTCCCTTTCCTTTTTTTTTTTTTTTTTGGGCAGGGCAATGAGGTTTAGGTGACATGCCCAGGATTACACAGCTAGTAAGTGTCTAGTGTTTGAGGCCAGATTTGAACTCAGGTTCTTCTGAATCCAGGATTGGTGCTTTATCCACTGTTTTATTTTTCAATAAGAGATTATATTGGTCTATTTAGGGGAAGGAAGACCTGAGTTTCAATTCTGCTTCTGATGCTTACTAGTTATGTGAATCTGGGCAAAGCACTTTATCTCAATGTGTCTATAGAAAATCTTTAGGACTACTCTACTAATCCTAGAGGGGTTACCATCTTTTTTTGGTGAAGGGATTTTCCATTTGGGAAGTTATTATGCTGATGAAATCATAGACCCTTCAGGTATTAACTTTCTAAAAATCAGCAAAATATTCACTACAAAAGTGAAAAGTAGTAATGAAACTTAATGTCCTATTACTGAATTTATTCTTGTGAGATAGATTCAACCAGTGAGTAGTTGTAACTAAACAATAACATCATCAATAACACATTTACATTGTGGTTTAAGGTGTATAAAGTGCCTATGTTAACACATTCCATATTTATATAAATGTATACAAAATTTAAAAAAATCTGTAATATTTTATAAACAATTAATTTTAATATTATTGATGTATTTTGTTTTATAGCACCTTCATTTCCTAATATATTCTTCTCCACCCTTCTCTATCCAGACAGCAATCCCTTATAATAAAAATTTAAAAGGTAGAGAAAAAAAGTAATTCATTAAATTTAATCAACACAGAAATCAGATCTTAAAATATATGCTGTCACCCACCTCCAAATACTCCCACCTCTGAAAAAAGGGAGGATGATGCTTTGTCTTATCTCTTCTTTGGGGCTGTGTGGTTATTATAATTATATAGCTTTCGTTTCATATATTTGTTGTGGTTGTTGTTCTTGCCATTTATATTGTTGTAGTCACATGTATATTATTTCCTGGTTCTGCTTTCTTTACCTTTTATCAGTTTATATGTCTTCCCATGCTTCCCTCTAGTCTTCATATTCATGTTTTCTCATAAGCAATAATATTCCATTACATTCATATACCATAATTTGTTTAGCCCCTAGAATGTAAATCCTTGAGGGAAAGGACTATTGTTTTTCTTCTTGTTTTAGCACAGGTCCAAATACATTAAAGATACTTAATACATGCTTGTGGATTGATTTATAGCCATGGACAGTTATTTTGTTTCCAGTTCTTTGCTACCCCTAAAAGTACTGGTATAAATATTTTGGTGTAGATTATCCTTTTGTTTATAACTGACCTCCTAGAGAGATTGGTTTAGCAGTGAAACTTCTGGGTCAAAGGGTAAAGATAGTAACTTTTAATCTAATTCTTAGTATAATTCCAGATTATTTTCTGGAGTTTTTAGACCAATTTGCATTTCCACCAATAGTATGTTAGTATGCCTGTCTTTTCACAACCCCTCTAACACTGATTATTCTCATCTTTTGCTATTTTGTCAATTTGCTATATGAGATTGGAAAGCTCAAATGTTTTGATTTGCATTTCTCTTATTATTGGTAATTTAGAGCAATCTTTCATATGGGTATTATTATAATTCAGTATGAATTTTTTTGAAAACTTTGTATTTTTGACCACTTAATAATAATCAGAGAAAGACATTTGGTATTATATATCTTTGCTACATATCTTGGTATATCTTGGATATCAGATATATTTGGCATATATTTTGTCCCTAATTAATCACTCCTTGTCTCATATTAGTTAAGTTGAATTTATTAGTGAAAAATATTTTTAATTTCATGAGGAACAGAGCTGGGCTGCTGTGGGGTCCCTAGAAGGAAGAAGAATAAAAGGATCTCAGAAAGAGTATAAGGGGAATGATTGAGAATCTCTCTCTCACACACAAACACAAACACACACACACACACACACACACACACACACAGAGCAAAACCATGCTTCATCTATTGTACAGTTTTGCTTTCATCTGTCTACATAGCCCACATGCCCATTCACAAAGAAACAAAGTAATTAGCTGTCTCTTGGTCTTATTTTGTAACTTATTTACAATTTCTTCTCTCTGCATTTATAGCCCTTAGAAGCAAAGTGCTCCATATTGACAGCAAAAGGTTAAGTCTATCAAAACCTGCACCTGGGGGTGCTAATAACACTTAAGTCTTGAACATTGAGCTTGAGGATGACTACCTTATACTTAATGAAATTTATCTTCAGAATCATTTTTCATTTCAATTTGGAAGTGGGAGAGGGTTTTTTTTTTCTGTCTTGAGAACAGTGTCTCCTAATGGGCAGCACTAGGTCCACCCCCACTTTAAGGCAGGCAAGTCTGTCCCTTCTTTAAAGAAACAATGCACTATTCATGAAAATCTAGAATTAACAAAATAATTTTAAAAATAAATTTATTAATAATGTCATAAAAGAACTATTTCTGGATAAAAATATATTAACAATTGAATTCCATTAGGATTATGTATCATAGAATTATATATTTAGAACTGAAAGAGACCTTAACAAGATAGAGTCCATCATTGTTTAATTTACCAAAAAAAAAAAAAAAGAAAAGAAAAGAAAAGGAAAAAAAAAAGACTTCCACATAGCTTTTCAAGAACACAGAATTATAGGACTTAGATATAGAGTTTAAAAGGACCTTAGAGATCCTTTAGTTCAACCCCCTTCATCTTACAGAAGAAGAAATTGAGGCCCAATGGGGAAGTGAGTTTTCCAAAGTCACTCAAATAGTAAGTGAGAGAGAAGAGATTTGAATACAAGACTCCTGGCTGCATATTCAGGACTTTTCCACTATGTTATAATGCTTCCCAGATCTGTTGAAAACGAGATGACCCTGAGCTGAGGTGGAAGTCGGTATGGGGGCATAAGGGTCAGTGGAGAAAATGGGGTACTTATTTATATCTAGGGTATGAGGTCACAGGTCACATTAACACAAGCCACAGAAAGTGATATCCTCACCTAGAAGCCCCATTTCTCCACTTCCTTTCAAATCTTACCTTCACTGGTTGACCTTCCTAACCTGAACATTACTCAGCCTAATGAAAGCATTTCAATTTTGTTATTTTTGTATGTGTATTTCGCCAAAGCTAAAAGTAAATTCTAGTCCACCCTAAGAGAATGCCATGGTTGACTGTTATATTTAACTCACTATAATCTTTGCCTGTCTCTCTATAAGACTTCCTGTTTCCATGCTACTGCTTCTCCAGTTCATGCTACAAGTCAAAGAAGAAACATCCCGGGATTCTGATGTCCTAGATTTTCTCTATTGAACAGTAGCTCCCTTGCCTAGCCTTGGTGGGCATAAAGCTGCTCTAGAAAGTTTCCATGAAAAACTGACATGCTTTGCATATAATCTTGTCTGAACTGATACTTTTTTCTTTTAAAACAATTTTATTGACACCTTTTGTTTTTACACCACCTAAATTTCCAAATATATTTCTTTCCCTTTTCCTATCTGGGGAGTCATCCTTGAAACAAAGAATAAAGATGAAATCCAGTTCAATAAAATTAACCAGTATAACAACCAAATCTAACAGTATATGAAATATCCCACACTTCTGTACAGGAGGGAAGGAGGCACATTTTCTTTTAAAAATATATTTATTTTCTTAATTTATGGAATAAAGTAAGCATTTCCATAACTCAGCAATAAAAAAGATGATTACAGTAGATGAAACTGCAAATCCACTATGTATAACTTGCTATGCAAAGTTCATACGTGTGTGTATATTCAAAGTTATAAGAGTTATATAAATTTCCTTCTCCCCTCTTTTTTCTTCCCTCCCTATCCCAGTCCCAAAGATAGCTACCATTAGACATTATTTCTTCCTCAAGGAAAGATTAGTCATTATAATTACACAACATTCCCAGTTTTTGTTCTTTTCATTTACATTGTTTTAGTCATTGGGGATATGTTTTTTGAAAATTAATTCATAAAGTCTTCCCATGCTGCTACAGCAGTAGATGTTGGAAGAATTTAGGCTTATGACTTGATGGGGGCAGATTGAAAAAGCTCAAGTTCATAGTAATTCTGCCCTTTGGAGTGTAATTGTGAAACATATGATTGGTTGTGATTAAGCCTCTTAGAGAAAATTCTAGCAATGGGCTGGAGAATTGTCCTAGGAAAGGGCATTCTCTCCTTTGTGGCTCCTAGACCTTTTCAGTATCTCCATGCTGCTAACAAAGGTTTACAAGGGAATGAAGAGGATGGGGCAGCCATAGCTGTGTATGAGAAATAAGGTTAAACTAATCAGTTGAATAGTACAATCAAGCTACCCTTGAACCCCCCTCCCAGAGATCTATAAAATGCACCAGACCAAGCCCTTATCAGGAAATCCAAGGAAAAAAAGCATAATATTCATTTTTCTAGCCCAAATCAGCATAGGGAGATATGGTCACCGGGGCCAGGAATCTAGCCAAAGACAGCTATACAGGGAGTGGCTATGTTCCACAGCAAGATGTCCCAAATTCAGGCAGAGAAGCCTAAATTTGTTCAGGGTTCAGAAGCAGGTACAAATTGGCAGCTCTATCACTCATTGTTACTGAGTTCCAGGTCACAGATTCAGGGATCACCTGTGTTTAGGGGTGGCATTCAAGGTGAGAATGGGTGGTAGACCATAATCTGTGTTCAGAGCAAGGGACAAGTCCACAAGTAACTATGTGTCTTGAAGCCAAGCAATAGAGTGGGGTCTCAATTCCAGCTTCTATCCAGGCTGCAATGGAATAACCAGTGCAATAATTCTAGCCCATATGGTATCTGTAGGTCTGTTACTCTGAGAGCTTTTCAGCTGACTGATAGTTGCTGAGTCCAGCAGCATTTTACTGGAGCTGCAAATGGGGCAAGACCACAGACCTGTTGCTCATACCTAAAACCAGATCAGAAACATGCAGAGTTTGAACTAAAAGGGTAAAAATCAGACTTTGTTCTATATTAGATCACTTTGAGAACTGAAAGTTTGTAGGTCCCCAGCTTGAGTAGTCCCTTGAGATCCTGGAATAATAATATCCTCAAGAAAGCCTCAGGAGGATCAGCCCAGACATTCTCTCTGAAAGGTGTAAAGTACCTGGCCCTAAATAAAGTTTGGAGTCGGAAAGTAAGCTGAAAGAATGAATATTAAAACACCAGGATGAAAAGAAAAAAAAATCACAACTCCAAAGTCATAACCCTGACCCCCCCCCAAAAAAAAGAATGAACAGCTAGGAAAAAAAATCTAATCACTAAAAGATATTATGGTGACAAGATGCTCAAGACAACTCAGAAGAGAATTTCTTGAAAACATTTACAGGATGATTCTGAAAAACAAAAACCACAGCTTGGATACAAGTTCAACTAGAATTCCTGGAAGAAATGGAGGAAGACTTTTTAAGAAGCACTAAAATTTTTTTTTAAATAAATGAAAGAAGAGAATGGGGGGGGGGGAGAGGGAAATGGAAGAGAAATGAGAGCTATAGGATAAAGAATTAGAGAATGAATAGCTTAGTACAAGAAGTACACAATCTTACCCAAGCAACAAACTTGCTGAACCAAATAGAAGCTAACAATTTCATGAGACAAGAGAAATATTAAAGATAAAGTTAAGGGGCAGCTAGGTGGTGCAGTGGATAGAGCACCAGCCCTGGATTCAGGAGGACCTGAGTTCAAATCTGGCCTCAGATACTTAACACTTACTAGCTGTGTGACCCTGGGCAAGTCACTTGACCCCAATTGCTTCACCAAAAAAAAAAAAAAAGAAGATAAAGTCAAAAGACTGAAATAGTAGTTTTTTATGCTGATTCCTAATATTGCTTCTGACATGGAAAATAGACTGAGGGATAATTTAAGAATCATTGAACTAACGAAAATCCATCCTCTGCCTCAAAAACAAAAGACCCTAGATACAATATTACAAGAGAAAAATGTGAAGATGTCTTAAAGCCAGAGAGCAAAATGGAAATCAAATTACTCCACCCATCACATTCTGAAAGATACCGCAACATGAAAACTCTCCAGAAATATTAGAGCAAAAATTTAGAGTTTTTAGGTCAAAGAAAAAAAAATACTACAAGCTTCCAGAAATAGATAATGCAATTAATGAGAAGCAACCCATAATCAGGATCACATATGATTTAGCAACCAGTACTATAAGGAATGGAGAGTTTAGGACACAATATTCTGGAAGGCAAAAGATATATGCTTTCAGCCAAGGATAACTTCCCCAGCAAAACTGAGTATAATCCTACCAGGAAAAAAATGGATCTTTAATGAAACAAACTTCTTCTGAGTTTTCCTAATGAAAGACCAAAGCTATATAGAAACTTTGAAATGCAGCAGTCAAGAAAAACATAAAAAGGTAAACATGAGCATATGATCCAATAATACCACTAGTAGGTCTATATCCCAAAGAGATCATGAAAAAGGGAAATGGGCCCACATGTACAAAAATATTTATAAAAGCTCTTTTTGTGCTGGCAAAGAATTAGAAATTGAGGGAATGCCCATTAATTGGATAATGAATGAACAAGTTGTGATATGTGAATGGAATGGAATACTATTGTGCTATAAGAAATGATGAGAAGGTGGATTTCAGAAAAACCTGAAAAGACTTGAGTGAACTGATGCTGAGTGAAGTGAGCAGAACTAGGAGAATATTGTAGACAGTAACATCAACATTGTGCAAAGATTAACTATGACTGACTAAGCTCTTCTCAGCAATATATTTATCCAAGACAATTCCAAAAGATCCATGATGGAAAATGGTCTCCACAACCAGAGAAAGAACTATGGAGTCTGAATGCATACTATTTTCACTTTTTTTGTTTTTTGAGGTTTTTCCCTTTTGTTCTGTTCTTTCACAACATGACTAATGTGGAAATATGTTTAACATGATCGCACATGTATATTTTATATCTACCCATCTACTCAGAGAGAAGTAAAGAAGTCAGAGTGCAAATTGAGACATTTGGGGGGTGGGGTGGGACATAGTCAATGTGGTCATTTGTTTTGCTTGACTATACATGTAAGAAGGGTTTTGTTTTTCTTTCTTAGTGGGAGTGAGAGGGAGAGGGAGAGAAGGCAGATTTTTGATGATTGAAAAAAATTTAGATTTAAAAAGATTAAATCATTCTTTAACAGAATAAAAAACAATACTCTTAGAAATACCAATCTTACCTGGCTGAAGTAAGGCAGGAGTGGGAGTAAGGACTGCAAACTCCTTTTATTCCCTTATATGTCGTTCTTTCCCTCAATGCTCCAACCTCTTCAGTGAATGACTGCAACACCAACAACCCCAGTGTTATACCTTTATTCTTATCCCTCTAGCCTGTGCCTCTCCAGTCTCGAGGCAAGCATGGTTTTGAGAAGGGGGAAGTATCTATGTGCCACCACTGTTGCCACACAGCTACAGATCCACATGACTGGGAAGACTGCCAGCATCTACTTCTTGGTTTGTCCTCTGTTTTCTTCTCCCCCTATGCCTTTCCCCTGTTCTTGTTTTAGTCTCAAACTATGCATTATTTTCTTGTTAGAAGTCTTTCAAGTCTCAGGCCTCTAAAGCCACTTTAGAGATAACAATACGCTTTTCTGAAGTCTCCATGTTCATAATTTTTTATTTAATATTGCATTATGTTATGTAGTATTGCATTGTATAATATTGCATGTACTACTTTTTTCACCCTCATTTCCCCATTGATAGACATCTACTTCATTCCAAGAACTTGGCTACTATAAAAAAATGTTTATTTTGGTGTATATGGAATTTTTTCCTACCTTTATCCTCTAGCATATTATGATTTTCAGAATAGTTGTATCAATTTTCAGCTCCACCAATGCTGCACTAGAGTCCTTTGACCAGAAGTGTCAATTTCAGCCACGTTCTCTGTTTATACCAGTTACCACAGAAAAATGGATCCTTTGTTTATCCCTGAAAGTTAGAACCATAGACAGTTATAGCTAGAATGACCTTTAGAAATGATTGAGTTCATTTTTTCCCCCAACCCAAACTTTTATATAGGCAGGTGAAATTAATCTATTATAAAGGCATTCTGACCTTTGAAACCTTAGCATAGGTGATCTCGGAGTCAGGGGGTGGAAAGGAAAAAAGTCAAGGTTAGGTGAATCAGGACTCAGAGAGAAAAAGGAAGAAAATCTAAAAGGAACTTTATTTCATGTGGTGTCACTCCCTCTCTTTCTCTCTTCCTACATCGTCTGTCTGTCTGTCTCTCCCTCTATCCATCCATTCATCCACTCACCCACTCACCTGTCTATCTTTCTGATAGAAATCTATCGACCTATCTTTATTCATCTGTCCCTTTGTCCCTCTATTATCTATCTTTGTGAAGACAGGCCAAGAAGAAGGCCGTCTACACCAAAGTCACACAAGAATAAGAAACACAATATGAAATTTGAAGTCATTTCTGACTCCAAACCCAACTGTTCCCACTTTTAATTTTTTTTAATTTATAGGTTTTGGTTTGGTTTGGTTTTTATGAAGGAAGGGCCTTCACTAATAAAAGTTTTGTGATTATCATTTGCACCAGACAAAAGCACTGATCTTGTCCTGCCACCTCATTTTATAGATGAAATTTACAAAATTTACAAATTCAGAGAGGTTAAGGATTTTGCCCCAGGACACACAGTGAAGGAGACTGGAACCCAGGGCTCCTAACTGAGTCTCTTGCTTTTTCCTGCACATTAACTGCCTGAATAGGCAGCTGTTAAGATGACCAGTTTTAATAGATTTATTTCACCCTCGTCTAGTCATGCCACACAAGATGAAGAATGAGCTAAGTATAATTAGGAAAGGGTTGCCCTGAGATGGACCCCAGAATTTTGTAGATTAGTAGCCTCTAGCACATTTAATTTGGTGAGGAGATACTTTAAAAAGTGGGCCCAGAATCCCATTAGTAAACCAGGTTGCTATGTTTAAAATAAAATAATGAAAACATCAGGCTTTTTAGTTCCAACCCTTAGTCATTAGTAATAATTGTCTCATTTATATGTGTTAGTTATGCATTTGTCAATGCATGACTCCCGACAATTTAGTTACATAAATTTAAAGCAAAACTCCTATAATTCCATATTGCCTTTTATACTGGTCAGGAGCCTGTCTGAGGGTTTTGGGTTTTTTTTGTCACTTCTATGACAAGTGGTTGGCTTCACAGCAATTTCTTTATCTGCTGGTTTCCTGTTGGCTAATGCCATTTGCATAACAAGTTTATCTGGGGAAGTACCAGTCCAGACCTCAGTAGTGACAGCCTTGCTTCATTCAGCATCAGCATTTAAATTTTGATCCTATCATAGAAATGATTGCTTTCTTTCTCTGTGTTGCCACACCCTGGTCTAGAGCACATTTCTCCATTTTCTCCCCCCCCCCCCCCCCCCCCCGCCCAATTTTATTGTGCATCCTTCAATTAAAAAAAATGACTACTTTTGCTTTGTTCCTAGGCTTCTTCCTGTTGTTTTTCTACAATGTTGTGGGACTTATCAGTTAGTAGATTCTGGCCTTATTTTGTCCAAGGCTTTTGCACTCATTAGACAATAAAGATTAATTGTGTTTTTTTTTTAGTTTTATTGATTTTATTTGTTCTTTATACAATACAGACAATTCTCCAAGCTATCCCTTCTATTCTTTCCCTCACAGATAACCTTTCTTTGTTACAAAGAAAAATAGCATATATGACATTTAACATACCTTGTCTCCCACCTCCCTACTGAGAAGAAGGTGATGTATTCTATCATCTATCTGTCCTTGGAACCCAGTTAACCTGGGCATTACTATTAAACTGAATTTAGCTGGCTTCTAGTGTCATTGTTGTCATTTTAAATGACATTATTGCAATTATTGTGTATGTTGCTCTCCAGGTTCTGAATATCTTCTTATGAGTCTTCCCATGTTTCTAGAAGTTTTTCATATTGGTCATTTCTTATAGAACAGTAAAAGTCCATTACATTTATATGCCACAGTTTGTTTGGCCATTGCCCCAATTAATCAGCACCTAGTTTCTTTTTCTTACCAAAAGAAGTGTTGCTACAAGTACTCTGCTTGTATAGGAATTTTCTTTCTGCCTTTGACTTCCTTGAGGTGCATGTCCAGTAGTGGGATTGGTGCATCAAATGGAGAGTGATTGTTTTTCGTCAAGAGTGTAATACAGTTTGGTGCTTTAAGCAGAATTATACCTAGGGTGGGGTGGCTGGAACTTCGTGCTAGAGAGCTGAAATTTAGATGGGCCTGATTCCTCTCTTGGCCTGCTTGTACATTGTCTGGACTCTGGGTCACCTCACTCAATAGTCCCATACTGTCATATCTTTCTTCCAGGGTTTGATGACCCGCTTCTTCCTCTGCATCATGTTCTCTCTCCATCCTGAGGTTGAGGAAGATAAAAACTACCGTGCCTTCTTCTTGTGCCCTCCCTCTTCTGTGTTCCTTGCTTGAAAGGAGAATGAAGGAGAAGGCTAAAGAGTGTTAGAGTTGGGATCCAGAGTCTTTCTTCAATCCCATGGGAACTCCTCCACTGTCCAGCCCTGCCCTGTCCCTCACCAGTGTCCTCCTTTTGCTTGACATCATGGTCTTTGTCTGAGATTTCCTTCCCAAACCCCACACTTGCCTTGGGTTTCAGTTATCCTACTTACAGTTCTAACTTTGACCTTCTTTGTGTCTCCCAGTCACCAAATGCACAGCTTGTAGCTTCCTGGGGACAAGATCACTTGTTGACATGTTTGCTTACCACAGTCAGAATTGGTACAAAAATAATTTACACATGAAATTACGAGGCATAATTTTCTTGTTCTGACAAGCACCCCAAATGGTAGAAACACTTTGCTATTGTTTTTTTTTTTTTTAGTGAGGCAATTGGGGTTAAGTGACTTGCCCAGGGTCACACAGCTAGTAAGTGTTAAGTGTCCGAGGCCGGATTTGAACTCAGGTACTATGCTATTGTTTTTTTTAAAAACTGGATTATTTTTAATTCTATAGCTTCTTAAAATGATGAGCCTTTACCTTTTTCCTCGGGTTAGCACTGAAATTTAGCTTTAGAACCTTCTTGCTTTCCCTCTGAGCCAGAATGTTTATGAGGCTAAATATCATTTTGTTTGTTTTCTATATATTGATCATATCTCCCCTCAAGTCAACAATTCAGCTCTGGTATCCTACCCTTGTTTTGTGTTTCAAGGATGCTTAATTCCTCCCTGGCTTCAGCAATGTCAGTAAAAAACAAACTTTGCAAAGATAAATACTCTTGCTGGATGATTGATAAAGGTCCCACAAATATTCTTCTTGGTCTTTTAAATCTTCTTGTATTTATTCTCAGGAGGTGGTGAGTGGAGCTAATACTTCCTGGAGCAGAAGGATACAATAACCTTTATTTACATTACTTCAGAAATTTGCAATTTTAATTACAATGAACACTGGTATCTCCAGTGACAGACTCTCTCTCCTTTTAAAATTTATTTGACCAATGATTAGCTATTATGGCTCTTTGAATTAATTAGTATCTCTTGAGCTAAAGGGAATTAGTAAATTAATAGAAATGCAGGGAGAAATCCAAAAGACCAAAAAAAATTTTTAAGGCCTAAAATATTCTTCCCCATAACATTTAATTTTACAAATATATGTATAAATACAACCAAGATTGCTCTCTAATTGTGAAAATTTTGAATTCTGTAAAAATGTTTTATGAGAAGCTCAGATACAGCTATATATTCCAAGGTTGAATTTCCCTGATGAGATTCTAATTTAGATCACCTAATTGATCATCTAAAGACTCTAAGGGCCCTACTCTGATTTCATTTATGGCCCCCTTGTAATCTCTCTTATCCCACTAGAGATCAGATTTTCTAATAATTTGAACCAAGAAGCAGCTCAGCAGGATTTGGGGCTTGCTTCATCAAAACAAATACCTCATCACAGCCATAGGATGTAATACCTTCCCAGAGAATGTCAAGATTTTGGGGGGTAGGAGGAGACCCAGATCTTGTTTAGGTCCTGAAGAGCATTTGAAGCTGGGAAAAGAGAATGATAAAGAAGGTGATGTCAATTCTAGTGGAAAAACAACAGCTCAGTATGTATAATAATCTAACAAATATAATAGCTTTCATATTGCCTGTAGGGGAAAAAACAGTTAAACAGTCTAGATGTCTATCACTGTTGAAGATTGGAATAAGTTCTAATCCTGGATATCTTTTATTATTTCCTGTGTTAATTTTTCATCCTACTGGATTTTAGCAACACCAAGAACAATAATATCTAGCATTTATAATAGTGCTTTCACTCAAAGTGTCTTACTCTATATTCTGCATTCCTTGCACCACACCACACTGCATCTATTGTTGGTAGTCATCAGCTATAACCTGAAAAGAAAGTACTGGAAACATAAATTACATGTTATCTTTTTAACATTCTAATTGACTCGTTCAACTTCACACATACACACATGAGTTAGAATGTTAAAAAGAAAATGTGCAATTTATGTTATCTAGTATTTCTATTCTTTTAGGCTATAGCTAGGTAGCTAAGTGGTGCAGGGGTTAGAGTGCTGCCTGGCCTAGAGTCAGGAAGACTCACCTTCTGAGTTCAAATCTGGTCTCAGACACTTAACTAGCTGTGTGACTCTGAGCAAGTCATTTAACTCTGTCTCAGTTAGCTCATCTGTAAAATGAGCTGGAGAAGGAAATGGCAAACCACTCTCGTATCTCTGCCAAGAAAAGCCCAAATGGGGTCATGAAGAGGCGGACACAACTGAAAACAACTGAACAACAACAATGATGACTACCAAGTCAGATATAGACATATAGATCTATATAGAGATAGAAATATTTCTACATAGATATAAATATAGATTTGAATTTAACTTAATCTTTATGGTTCTATGATTCCTCCCACCTCCAGAGCCTATATATGTTGAGTAGATATAAAGAATATCACCCATTCACCTCAAATATCAGGGGGGCAGGGGTATTTCTCAAATATTTCCTGCAGCCTTTCACCTATAACATTTTAACCATTGGACTAAGTAACAGTCATACAGCAGGAAACCTTATAATTGCTTTTTGGAAGGATGGCTTTCTTAAAAATGGTTTTTAGGAAATAAAGATTACTAAAACCTTTGTAAGGTTGAGTGAGGGCTGAGTCTTCCCACAAGTGATAGGGAATCAATGGATTAGTGGAATTAGGCTCACCTCCCCACTCTAACATTTGCATAGACTGATAAGTAGGTACAAGAGGAGAACCCAGATGTACACTGGCAAAGGATTCTAAAGAAGACATCCCTCTCTCCATTTTTGTCCCAGGCAAGCTTGTCAATATCTCAAGATTAGATTTTGATTCAATTCGGGTTAGAAATCTCTCTCTCTGCTTACTACTTCTCCTGCTTAGCACCTTGAGCTGGCTAGAGAACATTATAGCAGAGTAACTAAAAAGGTTTGTAATCTGCAGAGGAAGAAATCATTCCTCTATTGCCTTTTCTTATCTGCGTCACACTAGACACCTGGATGTTCCTTTCTGCTCAGGCTCTTCCTGCCACCTTCCCATTATGCATTGCCAAGGAGAACACTCACCACCCAATAAGGGCTAGTCCTTCTGATTTCTTTATATGACCACGGGAATAAGTAGCAGCAAGGGAAAGAACAGAAAAGCAAAAGGGAGAGAAACTTGAGCATGTCAGTTGCTCAGAACAGCATCAACAGCATCAAAGAACTGGCTGCTCCAGGTCTCCCCTTTCTCAGGAGGAGGTTGAGGTAGTTGCTTTCTTCAGCCTAAAACTGTAGGAATAGATATTATTTCTAAGAGGCAGTTAGGGTCATCTCTCCATCCCTGGTCCAAGGAGCACCACAACCCTTTGCTGGTCACAGTCTCTCAGCTGAGCATCACCTACATCATTAAAGGCAATAACTTCCACCTCTGTAGCCTCAGCCATAGCTCTGAATGTTTGTAGGAAAGCCCAGCAGAGCACACATGAGTGGCAAGCTCAATGCAAGTCAGCGTGGTTCCAGGATGAAGGATGAAACTAAAAACTTTTACTCTTGACCCAATTTGCTTCTCCTACTTTTCCCCAGGGTTAACCCTGAACAGTCCCAGATACCTCAATCCCATGACATCAATAGTTGCTGGATTTTGATAAGGCTTCTCCATCAACATGGCAGTCCCAATGTAGTCACACATTCACATGACAAGGGAGCCCCAAGACATTGGCTCTGAGGACCAGTTACATAGTAATATGGTGTAGTAAAAGGAGCGCTGTACTTGAGGTGAGAGAGACTTGTGTTTCAATCTACTTTAGACACTTATTTTACTTGCTATTTAACTAACTTCACCAAGCTCTAGTTTTTTAATCTTCAAAATGGTTTTAATAATCCCCTTAGTACCTAGCTTCCAGAGTTGTGAGCATCAAGTGAGATTCGAAGCACTTTGAAAATCTTAAAATGTTATATGAATTATTGGCTTCCATATGATTGAAGTTCTAGGATTACTACATGATAGTAGTGGGTTTTTTTTCTTTCCAATAAAACACACACACACACACACACACACACCCCACAAAAATTTCCAGGTTTCAAGTTCAGTTGTCTCCTTCCAAGCTATTTCCCCAACAGTCCCATACTATATCTCATAATATATCTATTGGGAAGAAGGGAAGAGAACAAGCATTTATTAAGCATTTACTATGTGCCAGGCACTGTGCTAAATGCTTTATAAATATCTCATTTGATCCTTCCAAAAACTCTATGTGGTAGGTGCTTATTCTTCTTATTTTACAGATGAGGAAACTAAGGTGGGCAGAAGTTAAATGACTTGCCTAGGGTCACACAGTATCTGAAGCCACATTTGAACTCGGGTCTTCCTGATTCCAGGTCCAGCACTCTTTCCCCCCCTACCACCTGGCTCCCCGGGTCTTTGTACCTCTTTAGGAGCCCACCTTGTATAACCTGAGTGCTCTGTAATAGGCTTATTTGATCATTACAAGAATCTATTTCTTAGACTTTATATCTTTGTATCTGCTATTTGATGTTACCCCTTACCAGGAGTATCAAAAACCACTGAATACTTGATGATTTGGAGGGCTTTATTTTTTTTTTCCTTAGGGTTTCTAGTTCTGCTTAGAATTATCTAGCTCAGCCCAAATTAGAATGTATTCAAAGAAATTAGGTTTCAGCTAAAGGAAATCAGGTTATAAGCCTGAGAAATCAAGTTCAGAGAGCCAAGGAAATATTATCTCATCTTTCTGGTGAACTGAGCGATCTGAGAAATTTATGTTTTGAGAGGATACTTAGAGTGCCTCATGCAGTCACACATCATATGACATCTAGTGATTTGGAAAAGATGGAAGTCTAGCTTCTCAGACTATACAAACCTGCTCCAGACCTTCTTGGTGGAATGGGGATTAGCTACCCAGGGTCACCTTCTCTGTAGCTTCCACTTGCTCAGTCAAACACTCACTCAACAACCTATCTTACCAGAAAGATTTCTATGAAGTGAGCAGAACCAGGAGGATAATTTCTATAACAACATTATGAAGAAAAACAAAGAAGAACTCTGATCAGCACCATGACCGATCATGATTCCAGAGTACCAGAGATGAAGCAAATTGTCCACACCCTGAAAGAAAGGAGATAGATTCAGGGTGCAGAATGAAACATACATGACTACTGCAGAAATATGTTTCATGTGATTGTACATATATAACCTATATCACATTACTTGCTGTCTCGGGGAGGAGGGAGGGAGAAAAATTTGAAACTAGAAATCTTATAAAAACAAATCTTGAAAACTATCTCTACGTGTAACTGGAAAATAATAAAATACTTTTAATTTATAAAAATAAAGATAAAATAAAACAGAAAAAAAAAAGAATGAGACATACATTTTTTGGACATGACCAATATGATATTTTGTTTTGCCTGACAAGAGATATTTATTATAAGCTCTCCCCACCCCATTAGATTACAAGCTCCTTATGGGGAAGGACTATATTTTACTTCTTTTTGTATTCCCAGCACTTAACATATTTCCTAGCACACAGTCAGCACTTCTAAATATTGATTGATTCAGGGCAGCTAGTTGGCATAGTGGATAGAGCACCAGCCCAGAATTCAGGAGGACCTGAGGTCAAATCTGCCCTCAGACACTTGACACTAACTAGCTGTGTGACCCTGGGCAAGTCACTTGACTCTCATTGCCCGGCAAACAAACAAAACACACACACACACACACACACACCAAAAACAACAATAAAAAAGCACAAATAAGTATTGATTGAATGATTGATTGCCTCCCTGGTGAAGGGAGAAAGGGATGAGTAGAGGTGGGAGGGAGGGAAACAATTTTTTCTTTCATTAAAGACTTTAAAAATAATATATATCACCAAAATAACAACCACCTCTCTTGAAGTTTTTATTTGCTTTTGAGGGAATTTGTTTTAGATAGGAGTGCTATGTTATTTTGACTGCCATAGTTGGTTGGCATTATCCCTTTCTCTGGACCTTGAGAGGTCAGTGATGGTATCCCCATTTTACCAAGTGAAGAACCAAGAATCCTAGATGCTAGATGACATCCTGGTGTAGTCAAGCAAAGGCGTTTGTGTAAGGGTCCAGGACTCTTGGCTGTCCTGTCACTCAATGTCAAGATTACTTGCCCTCTAAATAGTTATGGGAGGACCTTCAGCTTTGTTATGCTTTGTTTCCAATTCACAGTGCTGCCATTTTGAGGCTGGCTCATGGCACATGATGAGAGGAAGGAACTTGGGGAGCCCAGAAGCATTTAGCCCATATATTTGCCGTCCCTTGTTGTAAAATTGAATCAGTACCACATGTTACAGAAAAGAAGCCCTAGCAGGCTAACATTTTTCTTAGGGTTTATTGAAAAGTGTGATATGGCAGCTAGGTGGTGGCTCAGTGGATAGAGTGCAGGGTCTGAAGACAGAAAGACTCATTTTTCTGAGTTCAAATCTAACCTCAGACACTTACTAGCTGTGTGACCCTGGGCAAGTCACTTAACCCTGTTTGCCTCAGTTTCCTTATCTATAAAATGAGCTGGAGAGGAAATGGCAAACCACTCCAGGATCTTTGCCAAGAAAACCCCAAATGGGGTCACGAAGAGTCTGACACAACTGAAACAAATGAACAACAACATGGTGGAAAGAGCTAGATCTAGAATCTGAGGACTTGAATTGAATAATAGTTCACATTTACATGGCCCTTAAAGAGCTGGCAAAACATTTTCTATACCTAGTTTCTTTTGATCTCTATGATAGCTTCATGAGGTAGGTGGTATTAGAATTCCCCCCCCTTTTTTATGGAAAATGAGAGTTAAGTGACTTGCCCAGGGTCACACAGCTAGTAAGTGTCAAGTGTCTGAAGCCAGATTTGAACTCAGGTCCTCCTGAATCGAAGACCGGTCGGTGCCTTATCCACTGTACCACCTAGCTGCCCCTAGAATCCCCTTTTAAAGAGGGGAAAACCTGGGAATCAGAGCAGTTAAGTGACTCAGGCACATTTACACAAGTAGTAAATATCCAAAATGGGGTTCCAACCGATATCTTCTTATCTCTAAAGTCTGGCTCTCTCTTCAGTGCAGCACACTGCCAAGGTTTGAATGCCAGCTCTCCATCTTACTCTCTGTGGGAAAATCAGTCTCCATTTTTAGGGCCCAGTTCCTCACCCATAAAAGAGGAAGGGTGAACTAGATGACTGTTAGAGTCACTCCTAGCTCTAAATCTTACAGTTAATAAATATAATTCAAAGACAAGCACAAACAAGTATTGGCTAGATTTTTTTTTTATAAAAAAGAGAATTATTGTGTTTGGAGATTTCTAGTCAAATAAAAAAAGGCCAGTCAGTGAGTGTCCCTGGCACATTCCCAAGATATAGGCCCTCGATGTGTATAATATTTGGCAGGTTCCCCCTGTGTTCTTTGTCTTTTTCAGCCAAAAATAAAACCCATAGTCTCATGTTCCTTCTTTATTCTTCCAGCTACAACTTGTAAGGGGATTTATTGAGAAAACAGGAGTTGGTGGCATTCTGTTATTAGAGTATTTATCATATGGTTATGGGAGGCTAGTAATTTATGAGCCTTGCTAGCAAAGCCAGATCAATACAGAGATAAATGTGCTCAGTGCAATAGAATTTATATCATCCACATGATAATTGACCATTGTGTCATACATTCAATCATTCATCTCATTATCTGATGTTACTAGCAGGAAGACTAAAATATATGTGATTTATTAAGGCACACAAGTTTGAAACCTATGACCCATTTAACCTGTTACATGTCCTTGGCTTCATAGTATGCAGTTGTGGAACTTCAATAAATGGGATCCCACCTAGAGAGCTAGATAGGTCTCTCCTTTGGACCCAGGCATCTCCTGTCATATTGGACTCTATAAAGAAAGGGGCTTACTTGTTCCTTTCTCTTTTCTTCACTTTTCCCTCCTCCCTCCCTCCCTTCCTTCCTTTCTCTCTCTCCTTTCCTCCCTTGATCCCATCTCTCCCTCCCTTCCTCCATTCCTTCTTCCCGCATCCTCTCTCCTTTTCTATCTCTCCCTGCTCCTCATTCAAAGCCTAAATCAAAAGCAATAGGAATAAAGAGATAGGCAAGTGGGCCAGAGAGGAATATTCCCATCACCACTATATCATTGCTGTGTACAGAGGTGATGAAATCGCTCCTTTGCTGCACCTGTCTCATACATGTGAGAGACTAACACCAGCTTAATGCTTAGAACACAGCATTGTACACTTGGAAGGGTAGAGCACATGTGAGTGGGGGTAGTGGGTTAGGGAGATGGAGAAAAGAAAATGGAAAATTAACCACTTAGAATTCATCCAAAGGAATTATCTCCTTGGCATGATAGGAATTTTTTCTCTCTTCTTTGTCCACTTTCTTGCAGAGCATTCATTACCCATGATGTCTGTCTTCAGAACCATTCTTCTTGCAGTGGTTAATCAGAATCCCCATTATTCGCTAAATTAAGGTCTCCAGGCTGAGATTTCCTTTCAGAAAGGATTAAAGTCTCCGATGAGACTTTGATATAATAGATGGAGCGGTTCTGCTCCATCATGTCAATGATTGAATGTTAAGGAGTCCCCAAGCTCCTGTTGGCAGTTAGTGTCTTATTCACTTCCTTTCCTAAAAAAGAAAAATATTTTAAGAAAATTTAGTGCTTGTGAAAGACACCAGGTGATTGGCATCCCTAGGGAGCAAATTTTCATTTCTTGGTCTGAAAGCACAGGGTAGCAGCTTTTTCTCCTGGCGCTAGAGCTTCCACCTAGACATAAAGGAAATCATTTCTCTGGAGAACAGTTCAGCCATCTCACTTTATTTCCATTCTAAGCAGTTCCACTAAGAAGATCAACAAAGGGATCTCCTGGTGACCATCTTGGTGAAGATTTGAGAATAATGACCTTCTGTCTGCTGGAACTGGGACTAGGAAATTCAGATTTCAGTCAAACCTTTGGCTCTTTACACCATTTGATCAGTCACATATTTTAGTCAAATGTTATAAAAATCCTACTGGGGGCGGCTAGGTGGCACAGTGGATAAAGCACTGGCCCTGGTTTCAGGAGGACCTGAGTTCAAATCTGGCCTGGAACACTTGACACTTACTAGCTGTGTGACTCTGAGCAAGTCACTTAATCCTCATTGCCCCCCACCCCCACTCCCAAAACATAAATATCCTGCATAGATAATCTTCACTGGTGTTGCTTCCCAAGAGGCATTGTAGTATAAGTCAGTAGTGTGCTAGACTTGGTAGTCTGAAAGACCTGTTTTCATATCTCACTTCTGACACTTCTAGCTCTGTGAACATGGACAAATCATTTAATCTCTCCCAGGTTGCAAGTGGCTCAAATTAATGTTAGTGAAGTACTTTGAGGGGTAGCTAGGTGGCACAGTTGGCAGAGTGTCAGGCCTAGAGTTAGGAAGACCTATCTTCCTGTTCAAATCTGGCCTTAGACACTTCCTAGCTGTGTGGCTCTGGACAAGTCACTTAATTCTGTTTGCCTCAGTTTCCTCATCTATAAAATGAGCCAGAGAAGGAAATTATCCTAGTATCTCTGCCAAGAAAACCCTAAATAGGGTCATGAAGAGTCAGCCATGACTGAAATGACCAGACAACAACAACAAAGTACTTTGCACACCTGAAAGCACAATAGAAATGCCATTTATTTGAATATCATCATTGCCATCATTATCATTATCAAAAAGTATCTATTAAGAGTTTGATCTACACCTTTGCCAGAGTGGCCTTCTGTCTGTTCTCACACAATGTTCCATTTTCCATCTTTGTGGCTTCACACTGGCTTTCCTCCATTCCAGGAATGTTCTCCTTCCTTACCTCTCTGCCTGGTGGAATCTCTGGTTTCCTTGAAAACTCAGCTCAAGTGCCACCTTCTATCAGATGATTTTTTGTTATTCACCCAGCCTCTAGAACCTTCCATAAACTACCTTGTATCCAGTTTGTACAGATTCTGGATATACTTCTATGTATGCATGTTACCTTGTAGGCAGTGCCTGCCTACATGTTGTATCTTCAGTCCTTAGTACAGTGTCTGGTGTATATAGTAGGTGTTGATGGATTGTATGGTAATTTTACATGGACTAAATACTTTGTAAAGAGAAAAACTTCCTGGAACACAGTTAATGAGTATTCTCATACCTGAGTACCCACAGAGAAAGTGAAGCTTACCTTAGGGAGAGCTGGATCCCCACCAAACAGCATGTAAAAAAATACTGGGCAAACTGCTAGATAGTAATGTTATCTTATTGTTACACAAATTACAGTGTAAATTATATTGCTACCTCCAGTGTTCTTACTAAGGCCGTTATTACCTCAATGTTTTATTCCAACAATCTTTTGGAAACATTCTTCAGTTGCTTTGTTTGCCTTATATAGATTATATTATGGAATTAATGTCAGTTCATTCTGTGAAAACTCAAACCTAAGTGAGCCAGTTAGTTAAAGGGGGCAAATAGTTCCAAAGGAACAGTGGTCTATATGGATAGTTGGCCAAATAATGTTATAGTATGGTTTGATAAAATTCTTTCCTTCAAAGCTCTAGTTAGGTGTTATCTCCTACACAAGACCTTTCTTATCTTCCTGCCTCTATTAGTGTTATCACCTTCTTGAAATCATTTTGTATTCTTTGGAATATACTTTTGTATCTCCCCGTTTGTATAGATCTTGTATCTCCCCACTAGAATGTAAGTTACCTGAGGGCAGAGACTGATACATTTTTGGTTTTGTATCCAAATGTTTCCTATGGTGTTTTTCATTTGCTGATATTACCTGCTTTTAGTTGGTGCTAGATATGATCCCTGTATTTATTTTTGCTCATTCATTTTCAGCTAGAATCTGCAGAAGAATGTAAGATTTGTTTTACACTGAAAGGACCTTGAACAATGAGATCATCTTCAACATAGCATGCAACTCCATGTTTTCATGGTCATTTTATCTAGTTAGTGCTTTTGATAATGATGGTGTATGAGGAAATCAAGAGCCTTTGTGATTAAGTATTTATTACATTCCTTGGCATAAATACAAACACATTCCTTCTATACATACATAAGTCATAATGACCGTTAAATATAGTCCAATTGGCAAAGAATGGAAATTGAGGGGATGCCCATCAATTGGGGAATGGCTAAACAAGTTGTGGTATATGAATGTAGTAGAATACTATTTTGCTATAAGAAATGATGAGCAGATAGATTTCAGAAAAACCTGGACTCACATGAATTGATGCTGAATGAAATGAGCAGAACCAAGAGAACATTATACACAATACCAACAACATTGTGTGATGATCAACTGGGATAGACTTAGTTCTCAGAAATACAATGATCCAAGATGATGCCAAAAGACTCATGATAGAAAATGCTCTCTACATTCAGAAAAAGAACTATGGAGTTTGAATGCAGATCAAAGCATACTATTTTCAGTTTTTTCATTTCTTTTTTCTTCTGGGTTTTCCCTTTTGTTCTGATTCTTTTCACAAAGCATGACTAATGTGTAAATATGTTTAATATGACTCCAATGTATAACCTATATCAGATTGCTTACTGGCTTCTGGAAGGGGGAGGGAAAGGAGGGAGAAAAATTTGGAACTCCAAATATTACAAAAATGAATGTTGATAAAATAATGCCATAAGACAATACCTGGAACAGCAGAGCCCACAAAAGGATGGGGTGAGATTATTTTCTAGCCAAAGATGGCTTAGAAGGTTCATAGGAGGGGTATGCTTTGCCGGGGTTGTAGTGGAACCCAACCCTGAGGTCAAGCTGACACAGATCCAGCCACAAGCAGGCTGCACCAGAGAAAGAGGCCTCTAGAGCCTCTGAATTGGATGCAGAGTTGGCATCATCAGGAACTAAGATCATAGTCTGGCAAGAGAGCTGAGTGGTTGTCCAGGGAGAGATTACAGGGGTCTCTGCTGGCTCCAAAGCAGAACTCAATTATTTTACCCATGCTGGGAACCAAGAAGCAGCCTTGAATGGTGGTAGCCCAGGTGGGAGAGGGGTGCAGGCTCATTGGAGCTATAAATCCAGTGGAAAAAAAATTTGTTTTCTGGTTGAAGAGCAAGAAGGCCTGGGATTATTTTCAGACCAGAATACAGGCCAGATGAGTGAAGAACATGCCTCTCTTAAAACTGTACCATCTGGGACCCCCTGAAGCTTGGAACAGTATATCCTGGAAGCAGGGCCACACTTTAAGAAGGAGTTAAAAGTCAAGTAAAAGATGGGCAAGATGAGAAGACAGAGAAAGATGCAGACCATAGAAAGTTTCTTTAGAGACAAGGAAGATCTAGGTGCATCCTCAGAAGAGGCTAGCAATGCCAGGGCTCCTACATCCATAGCTTCCAAGAAAAATATGAATTGGTCTCAGGCCATAGAGGCACTCAAAAAGGACTTTGAAGATAAAGTTAGAGAAGTAGAGGAAAAAATGGAAAGAGAAATGAGAGTAATGCAGAAAAGTCATAAAAAAAAGTCAACAGCTTGAAAAGCCAAATGGAAAATCTCTCTGAAGAAAATAATTGCCTAAGAATTAGGTTTGAACAAATGGACACTAGTGACTTTATGAGAAACTAAGACACAATAAAGCAAATCCAAATGAATAAAAAAATAGAGGGCATTGTGAAATATCTTCTTGGAAAAAAGCTCACCTGGAAAATAGATCTGGGAGAGATAATTTGAAAAATATTGGTCTACCTGAAAACCATGATCAAAACAAGAGCTTACAAGGCAGCTAAGTGGTACGGTGGATAGAGCACGGTCCCTGGAGTCAGGAGTACCTAGGTTCAAATCCAGCCTCAGATACTTAACACTTACTAGCTGTGTGACCCTGGGCAAGTCACTTAACCCCAATTGTCTCACTTAAAAAATAAAACAAACAAAAAAACAAACAAACAAACAAACTCAAGAGCTTAGACATCATCTTCCAAGAGATTGTCAGGGAAAATTGCCCTGATATTCTGGAAGCAGAAGGTAAAATACAAATTGAAAGAATCCACTGATCACCTCCTGAAAGAGATCCCCAAATAAAAACTTCCAGGAATGTTATAGCCAAATTCCAGAGCTCTCAGGTCAAGGAGAAAATATTGCAAGCACCCAGGAAGAAACAATTAAAGTACTGTGGAGCCACAGTCAGGATAGCACAAGATCTAGCAGCTTCTACATTAAAGGACCAGAGGGCATGGAATATGATATTCTGGAAGGCAAAGGAACTGGGATTACAACCAAGAATCATCTACCCAGCAAAACTGAATATAATCTTTCAGGGGAAAAATGGTACTTCAATGAAAAAGAGGACTTAAGTATTCATGATGAAAAGAACTGAACTGAATAGAAAATTTGACTTCAAAATACAAGACCCCAGAGAAACATAAAAAGGTAAACAGGAAAAAGAAATCAAGAAGGATGTTAAAAGGTTAAACTGTTTACATCCCTACATGGGAACATGATATGTCTAAATCATAAGAACTTTCTGAGTATTAGGGCAGATGATAGGAATAAATTTAGACAAAGGGCACAGGTGGGAATTGATTATGAAGGAATGATATCTGTAAAGCATTTATCTTTTATCTTCTTTTTTTTTGTCTTTGGGGTGGTAGGGGTTGGGTGGCATGCCCAGGGGGTAGAGGAGTGGGGGAGTGTCTTGTGTCTGAGTCTGAATTTGGGCTTGAGACCTCCTGGTTCCAGGGTGGGTCCTTTGTCTCCTGTGTCATGTAGCTGTCCCATGATGACATCTTTAGAGTAAAATTGAGGGGTAAGAGGATTGCCCTGGAGGAGGGCTAAGAGGATTGCCCTGGAGGAGGGCTAAGGGGAAAGGTAGAATCGGGGTGAAATTCCACATGAAAAAAGAAGGAAAGGGCTTATGGAGTGTGGGGGGAGGGGAGATGGGGAAGGAGCAGGGCAGTGAATGAGCCTTACACTAATCAGAATTGCCTCAAAGATCTTAATCTCATCAGAGTTGACTAAAGGAGGGAATAACAAACACACTCAATTGAGCGGAGTAATCTATCTAACCTTACAGGAGGGTAGCAGGGAATAAGGAGGGAGGGGTGAAAGAAGGGAGGACAGATTGGAGGAGGGGGCAGTCAGAATCAAAACACTTTTGAGGAGGGATAGGGTGAAAGAAGATTGAAAATAGAGTAAATATCATAGGGGAGGGAATAGGATGGAGGGAAACAGTTAACAATAGTAACTGTGAAAAAAAATTTGAAGAAGAGGCTAGAGTAATTTAAGATGATGATGATGAAGAAGATTGATCAAATGATAGATTGATGATGATTGGATGAAGATGAGAATTGATTGAGGAGTATTGATTGACAATGCGGTTTGATGATGATTGAAGAAGATGATGATAAAAAGCATGGTACTTACTTTGCTGGGCTACTGTGAAGAAAATTCATTGTCAGATATAAGGTCCTATATAAACGTTATATCTTACTGTTATTGCAAGAATCCACCTCATAAGATTTTTGTAAGGAAATCTCTCTTTAAAGTACTATATAAATGTAGTTTACTGTAAAAAAAAATGATGAGCAGGATGCTATCAGAAAAACCCAGAAAGACCTGCATGAGCTCTTGCAACTTGAAATGTATTTTATACAAAATAAAAGCAATACTGCCAGATCTGCTGTGAATAACTTGGTTATTTTCAGCAATGCAATGATTCAAGACAACTCTGAAGGTCTTATGAAAAATGCAGTCCATCTACAGAAAGAGAATTGGTGGTGTCTGAATACAGATTGAAGCATAATTTTTCTTGTTAGTTCCTTTATCTGAAGTTTTGTTTTTGTCTGTTTTCTTTTACAACCTGGCTAATGTGGAAATGTTTTGCCTGACTGCTCATGTATAGCTTTTATTGAATTGCTTGATTTCTTGGTGGGGGAAGAGAGGAAGAGAATTTGGAACACAAAGTTTTACCAAAAATTGATGTCAAAATTTGTATTTACATGTAATGTGGGAAAATAAAATTCTAAATAAACAAAAATGAATGTTGAAAACTATCTTTACATGTAATTGGAGAACATAAAATAAAATACTATTTTAAAAATAGTCCAATGTCATTGTAAACATACATAAGAGGACCTGTCAGCTCTTTTAATATAAGATGCCTGGTAACTTATGGTTCTTCTTTTATTAATAAAATAGCTTGTCTTCAATTTCCTAAGTCCTTTATGCTCATTTTGTATAGTACTTATTTTTCTTAGGTGTTCCAAGACCAGTTTTATTTCTATTACATGACATTCATTGTAACTTACACAGAACAGTATAGTCATTAAAAATCTTTCACATTGCATAGTACTTATTAAGTGACCAAAGTGTGCTAGGTATTGACTTTGTTTTGACATGTATTATGCATTATGGCAGCCAAAAAAGCTAATACAAAATTAGACTGCCATTGGAGGCCTAATGTTCAGGATCACAGAGGGAGGTGAGAGTTAGTCAATAAGCATTATTAAACACCTATTATATTCCAGGCACTGTGCTAAGCATTGGGTATATACAAAAAAGTGAAAGTCCCTGCTCTTATGGAACATAGAGGGGGAAGACAATACATAAACAACTATGTACAAACAAGATTTATACAAGATGAATTGGAGATAATCAACAGAGAAAAGACTATCATTATTGGGCATTGGGAAAGGATTCATACAGAAGGTGAGATTTGAGTTGAGACTAGAAGTAAGACAGAGAAGTTAGGAGGTAGAGACAAGAAAGGAGAGAGTTCCAAGCATGGCAGATGCCAGTGAGAATGCCAATGAGTTGGGGGATAGAATCTTGTGCACGATAGTCCTTCTACATGCTACCTTAGTCAGACCCAATAGGGAATATTTATATTCAGTTCTGAGCACCACCTTTTAGGTACGATATTAATAAGCTGGAGAACATCTAGAAAAGGTGAGCAAGTTTGGTGAAAAGCCTTGAGATCATGTCATATAAGGGTTAGAACTGGAGTTAGAAAGACTGGAGAAGGGCTAACTTGGGGGAAGGAGACATGATATCTAGTTTCAAGTGTGTGAAGGACTGTCATGTAGAAGAGGAACCTGTTCTGTCTCACTCCAGAGGGTAGAACAAAGAGCAATGGGTAAAAGTGATAAAGAAGGAAATATAAAAGCAAAGTTCCCAATGATTCGAATTATCAAAAGTGGAATAGGCTGTTGTAGGAGGTAGTAGCTCTCTCTCACTGAAGGGCTCCAAGCAAAGGTTGTCTGACCACTTCTTGGGTATATCTTATCAGGGGGAATCATAGGAACATACCTTCGGAGCTAGAAGCTACCTTCGAGGTCATCCTGTCCTATCATTTTATAAATGAGGAAACTGAAACCCAGAGGAAACTGAAACCCAGAGAGGATGAGTGACTAGCCCACAGTCACACAGAGGGTAGTGGCTGACTTAGCTTGTTCACATATGGTTAGAACTAAACTGTCACTTTCATCTTCCATGTTGTGTGAGTCCATGAAGTAGTTGGTCCTTTCTCTCCAAGGGACTTGATGGATCAGAAGTCTGGAATCCTGGGTTTGGGTCTGGCTCTAGAATGGTGATAACTAGCTTTGTTATTGTTTGTCCATTGGGGTGATGTCATGACTTGCACTGAATTGGATTTAAGTGAGGGAGGGCTGTGCAAAGTCACCAGACTCACTCTTTCCTCCAGAGCCATCTGGTTCCAGTGGCAAGATGTATATCAGGATGATTGAAGATAGCCCCAGATGTTAAGGCAATTGGGGTTAAGTAACTTGCCCAGGGTCACCCAGCTAGTAAGTGTCTGAGGTGAGATTTAAACTCAGGTCCTTCTGACTTAAGGGCCAGTGCTCTATCTACTGCACCAACTACCTACCCAACTAGTTTTGTAATGATGGGGGAGTCTTTTAATAAAATGTAAACTTGACTCTGAGGCCCATGGGCATTGAACAAGACAATCTCTAAGGTCCCTTTCTGTTTTAGCAATCAGTAGTTACCTATGTAGCTTTGTCTTACAAACATGTGCCCCACCTCTAACCACACATACATTTTTGCCCTTTCTGATTTTCCCATAGTATATTTCCCTTGTTATTTGTACCTCATATTTGGTACTTGATTTTATTCTGCGTCATGCCTTTCTTTTTTTTATTTTAGGTAAACAGATTTTATCTTCTTAGAAACTCATTTTAAGCTCTTAAGCACCTTTAAGGACAAGTGTTGGGTCTTTCACTTCTCTTGTGCCCTTCACAGTGCTTGGCACATAGTAGGCTTTGAGGTTGAACTCAATTATTTTGTTCCAATCAGACACAAAAGTACTGAATGAGGGAGATAATTAAGAAATAAGGAGGGTGGTGGATTTGTTTAGTCTGGGAGGGCAAGTTGTGTCAGAAGTGGAATTAGAATTCATGCCCTCCAGGTACTTGAGCCTGGACTGTGAAACAGACCATTATTGTTTGTCAAAATTGAAATTGATTTTAAATCAAGGAAATTAGCCAGACTTTCAAAAATAGTAATGCCCAAGGATTCTGATGATGGAACTAAAATCGCAGAAGTTTTTGGTAAATCGTCCAGCTCTAAAATTTGTTTCTTCTTTTTTTGACAAAAAAGCTCAGCTTTTGCTCAGCTCTGAAATGTCTGTCAATTACCAGATACAAGCATTCCAAACCTTACCTTCTAATCTCAATCACCCAACTCTAATCCAGTCCCTTTTCTCTGTCATAGGACCTCACCTCATACTTTCCTGAGAAGATTAAAACCATCCAGCATGAGCTCCCTCATATCCTTTCTTCCCATATTCATCTATCCTTCATCTTTTGCCCCCACACTAAAAGGATGAGATGGCTCTTATCCTTGTAAAGCATAACTCCGTGACTTATGACCTTGATCTCATTTTCTCCCATCTCTTTTAGGAACTTGACTCATCAACCATCTCCTCTCTTATTGTCAGTCTCTGCCTAGGTGCTGGGTCCTAACCTGCAACCTAAAAGATCTACCTTATTTCTGTACCCATCTCCCACACACCTTAAAACAATGTTATTTTTGTTGTCCCTTTTGCTGCTATCCTCACTAAAAACAGCAGAGAGTTCTGTTAACCAACACACCAGCCTTCTTTGCTGCTGGTGATCTGATTGTAACTATACCTCCTTAAATCCTAATTCCAAGTTTTCTAGAAGGTGGTTGCAGTGGAATCCCATGTTTCTATAGTGTGAAAACCTATTAAGGACTATATAATTTGAGGAAATCATCTTCTTCAATGTCTGCTTTTCTGTCCCCATGGGGGCTCCTATGAGTTTGTGTGCCTCCCTCTAGGTCAGAAGTTCTTAACTCGAGGTCTATAGACCACCATGGAGGATCCATGAACTTGGATGGGAAAGAATTTATATTTATTTTCACTAACCTCTAACTAAAATTTGGTATTCATTAAATTATGAATGTAGACAACAAACATTCTGAGGATCCCATAGGTTTCACCAGATTGCCCCCCAGATCCCCCCAAACCGTTTGCAAAGCCTTGATTATTAAGACAAAGGAACCCTATATATTGTCTTTGTGTTCCCAGAAGAAAAGAGAAGCCTGGGAATAAAGGGAGATGCCATTTTGTGTCTGTCTGTCAAAAGAAGGAAATTGAGGAACTGGTCCAAATTGGTTATATTACTAAGACTGCAGCGGCTGATGAGATTGATCCCCAGACCTGTCTACCCAGACTCATGTCTGAATATATGACCCATCTCTGTTACCGAGAACAAACAGGCAAAGAGACAACAGCATCTCAGATGCTGTGTCTCATCTGGGCCTCAAGGTTATTTTCCTGACTTCAAGCCTCAGGAATTTATATTCTTGACACTCTCTGTTTTTTCTCTTGCTCTAATACAATCCTCGTGTTTTCCCTAGTGCATCCAGATCTTTCAGTTCTGATTGGCTTGTCTTTTGTGTGTCTATCCAGTTCCCAGGAACATAGAATAATAGATTTTATAACTGTAGGGCATCTTAAAGGTCCTCCAATCTGATCCTCTCATTTTACAGAGGAGGAAACTGAGGCCCAGGGAATGGAAGTGATTTGTCTGATGTCACACAAATAGTGACAGAGGTAGGTTTTCAATCCAGATCTGCTGACCCCAAACTCCATTTTCTGCCAACTGTCCCATGCTGTCTTTTATGGGAAATAGAATCATATCATCATAGTTCTAGAAGTTAGAGACCATAAAAATCATTTGGTCCAATGCCATTAGAATCTGAGTCTCAGAGAGGGTAATTGATTTGCCCAGGGTCACATGAAGTGGTTAAGTGGAAGAGGGATGATTCAAACTCAAGTCCTATGACTGCAGGTTTAGCTTTCTTTCCACTGTACCACACTCCAAGGTAGCTTAAATTCTTAGATGATAATGAGTTTCCTAACATATTGTTCAGCCTACTATGTAGACTTGGCATCCCTAGTGTCTCAGCCAAGATCTCAGCTGCTATCTTTACTTATAGCCATACTATATACACCTCTCTAGCTTTTATATATGTGTTCCCACTTTCCACCTAGAGAAGGCAACATAAAAATAATAATAGCTATCATTTAAGTACTGCTTTAAGGCTTGCAAAGTCCTTTAAAAATATTATCTCATCTGATCCCTAGGAGGTAGGTGCTATTATTATCCCCATTTTACAGATGAGGAAACTGAGGCAGAAAGAAATTAAGTGACTTGCTCAGGGTCACACAGATAGTGTTTTAGACAGGATTTGAACCTGAGTCTTCCTGACTTTGGGTTCAGTACTCTCTCTACTGTGCCATCTGTCTGGCTTCTGAGCCTTTTTCTATTCTCTCAGTTGTACCTACGTAAGAAGTTGTGAGACTTCTGCAGTCAGAGCTTCCAGGACCCTCACATATGCACTATAAAAGGGAAAAGAGGTCCTGTACCACAAAGAGATCATTTGGTTTTCTTTAAGATTAATCATCTAGTAGATTCTCTCTCTCTCTCTCTCTCTCTCTCTCTTTCTCTCTTTCTTTCTTCCTTCCTTTCTTTCTTCCTTCCTTTCTTTCTTTCTTTCTTTCTTTCTTTCTTTCTTTCTTTCTTTCTTTCTTTCTTTCTTTCTTTCTTTCTTTCTTTCTTTCTTTCTTTCTCTTTCTTTCTGCCTTTCTTCCTTCCTTTCTTTCCTTCTTTCCTTCTTTCTTTCTTCCTCTCTTCCTTTCTACCTCTCTTCCTCTCTTCCTTTCTTCCTCTCTTCCTCTCTTCCTTTCTTCCTCTCTTCCTCTCTTCCTTTCTTCCGTCCTTCCTTCCTTCCTTCCTTCCTTCCTTCCTTCCTTCCTTCCTTCCTTCCTTCCTGCCTTCCTTCCTTCCTTCCTTCCTTCCTTCCTTCCTTCCTTCCTTCCTGGGCAAAGAGTTAAGTGACTTGCCCAGGGTCACATAGCTAGTAAGTATCTAGTGTCTGAAGCTGGATTTGAATTCTGGTCATCCTGAATCCAGGACCAGTGCTTTATCTACTGTACCACCTAGCTGCCCCCCATCTTAAAGATTCTCAAGGGGAAAAAAATCAAGCTCTGTAGCCAAATGAGAAATAGTTCAAATCACTAATATTTAGAGAAATTAAAGATAAAAGGAACTGAAATTCTACCTCATATGCATCAGACTGGCAATTGACAAAAAGAGAAAATGACAAATGTTGAAGGGGCTGTGGAAAAACAGGCACATTAATTCACTGTTGGTGGAGTTGCGAATTGGTCTAACAAGTCTGGCAATTAATTGGGAACTATGCAGCAAAAGTTGTTAAAACTGTTGATATGGGGCAGCTAGATGGCACAGTGGTTAAAGCACTGGCCCTGGATTCAGGAGTACCTGAGTTCAAATCTGGCCTCAGACACTTGACACTTACTAGCTGTAACCCCCATTGCCTAAAAACAAAAATAAAAACAAAGACAAACAAAAAAAAACCTGTTAATATCCCATGACCAAGTGATACAACCAATTGTCCTTACAACAAAGAGATAAAGGAAGAAAGAACAAAATTGCAATCAGAGAACCTGGGGTTAAATCCTAGTTCAGAAGTTACTACTACTACTTATATGAGCTTGGGAAAAATCACAACTTCACAAAGCAATAGCACTACTAGCTTAAATCTAAAAAAGAAAAAAGAAAAGAAAAGAGGAAAAAGACCCATATTTTCAAAAATATTCATAGCATCTTTGTGTGTGTGTGTGTGTGTGTGTGTGTGTGTGTGTGTTTGTAGTGACAGAGAACTGGAAATTAAGGAGGTTCACATCAAAAGGTGAATGGCCGAATAAATTATAGCACATTAATGTAATGAAATACTATTGTATCATAAAAAATGACAAAGGGGAGGGTTTGGAAGACTTGTATACATTGATGCAGAGTGAAGTGAGCAGAACCAGGCAAACAATTTATACTATAACACCAACTTTGTAAAATACACAACTTTGAAAGTCCTAAGAACTCCAATTGGTACAATGTCCAACTATGGTTTTAATGAGTCAGTGTTGAAAAAAACTGTCCACCTCCTGAGAGACAGGTTTTGTGTATATATATATATATATATATATACAGAATGAGACATATGTTTTTGGACATAGCAACAGGGCCAAAACAAAGCAGTTTTTTTGCATGTTTGTTTGACTGGGCATATTTGTTACCAAGGATTTCTCTTTCTCTGGGAGAGTAGGAAAGAGAAAAAATGTTTATTAATTATAAAATAAAAATTTTTTAAAAGACCTCCTGCCTAATTTTTTATTAGTCCCTCAGGCTGATTGCTTTTTGCCCACACATAGGCCAGTGTTCTCAGGGTAGCTATAAAAAACATCTTCATGCAGTACATGCCCTACCCTCCAGAAAGGATATTTCCTTTGCAAGTGAAGACCCTGTGAATTGTTCTACTGAAGAAGATAAGCTGGGTATAGACCCTGGAGGACATTCTCCCCTTAATGACTAGGCCTTCTTCTTCTCCCACTTCTATTTGATGATCACTGGAACTGTAGCTTTATACAATAGAACAATACAGCAGAGTAATGCTTCTTAATATGGATGGGGATATTTTAGAATGCTGAGGAGCCTTCAGTAGGAGAATCAGAATGAAAATGAGAAAAAGGCACGAATCCTGAATCTTATCCACCTTCCCCCTGTGTGCTTAGTGAATGAGGGCTTTCACCATTATGGTCTTACTGCATTCCTCAGCATTTTCAGCTTTTTTTTTTGCCTTGGTCAAACGTCCCTATTTGACTGCAATTCTTGATAAATCACCCCCCATCCACTCTCCCCTCCTCCTGCTAGGCATCTGATTTTCTTGTAACAAAATGGCAGTTTACATGGATAGAACTGCTGTTTCTTCAACAATGTTATCATCTTGGAGCCAGGGATGTACAGTTGCCATTGGCTCCTTCTGCAAGGAGGTACCTGCTCATTTCTTGCTAATAAATGCTTTGTATTTTTTTTTTTTTTGCTGGTAATTGCGGGAAAGTGGAAACGGTGCTTAGGAGCCAGGCTGTGAGAGAGCAGCAAACGGCTGCAACCTGTGTTTAATGTGGTGACACTAATGAATTCTGAGAATTAATTTTCAGCCAAGAAAGCATGATGGAAGGTACTAGAAATTCAAATGAGGTAATAGATTGACTTTCATCAAGGCCAGCATGTATTTGTGTCTCCTGCTTCCTCTCTTATTTTTCCTTCATGTTCAAGCAGCCCGCCATGTGCTTGTCATTCCCAGGAGTATATGTTACACCATGGAGGGATGGCACCAAGTATGAATGGGAACATGAATACTAACAAGTCCCTTACAGCTCTAACAGTCTATAGCCCTTCAGTATATACTTCAAAGTAGTTTTTCTGCAGTCTATTACTGTAAATTATTATAATAATAGCTGACATTTATATAGAACTTTAAGGTTTGAAAAATACTCTATACATATTTTCTCATTTGATCCTTGAGGCAGGTACTATTATTACTCATTTTATGGTGGGGGAAACTGAAGCTCAGAGAGGTTAAGTAACTTGTTCAGCATCATAAAGATGGTGGGTATTTGAGGTAAGATTCAAATTCAGGTCTTCTTGCCTCCAAACCCAGTGTGCTAACTCCTAGGCACCTTGCCTCCAAGTGGCACCATGGACACCTCAGGACAGAGGCTTCTACCAATCAACTAAGACTGAAGAATGGGTCTAAGTTAGGTACAGTGGGGGCAATGGGATGACAGAGGGTAAAGGAGCACATTACTTTCAGCTTGAAGAGTGTTGTGATCATTTAATGAATTCCTTGTTCCACCTTTCCTTGAAGGAAGTCGAGTTGCATAGATATGGGGGGAAATAGCCTTGATCATGGCATTCCCTTGGTTCAGAAAGCATTACTTTTCTGCACAAGCAATTTTCTACAGACATCTCAGGAGAGATGACAGCAACACAAGCCTTTGCCTCTCCTGTCATCTCACCTCAGTGAGATGAGAGAGCTGGCACCCACAGAGAATACATTTTGCCATTTCTTTAGTGATGTGCCCCACAATAGATGACACCCATTTTGCATTGTAAGAGATAAAACATTTGTCAGATACCTTTGGGGGGAAAAACTGTCCAACCTCCAAGGCAGTCAGCATCTTGGGAGAAAAATCTGGTTATATTAAAAAGTGAAAATACATAATAGGAAAGCTTGTGTCCCCCAAACCCAGTCTGGTACATGCCATTCCTTTATCAAGCAAAATCTTAAGTGTATGGGTACTTCATCATTTCTACAGTCTCACATAAGACACCTGGCAAGTTTGTCCATTCATTTTTTGTGGACTCTCTCCCATGCTGTCAATTTGGGAACATACTTCTAGAAATGCTGAAGATATATTATTTCTTCCCTTCTTCCCCCCATTAAATCACTTTTCTAGCCCCCTGCAAGTAGGTGGACAAGGAAGAAATGACAAGCTGAAGAATGCCTACAGGTTTCTGTCATTGATTTACACTGTCCCTGGAGACAGCTAGGTGATATAGCTGGACCTGGAATCAGGAAGAACTGAATTCAAAATGTTGCCTAGATACTTACAGGTTGTGTAATCTTGGGCTAGTGACTTAACCTCTCTCAGTTTCAGCTTCATCATTGGTAAAATGGAGATAATAATACCAACTTCTCAAGGTTACTGTGAGAATTGAATGGGATAATATATATAAAACACTTTGTAAATTTTAAAGTACTATATGGATGAATGAAGCATTTATTAAGTGCTTACTGTGTGCAAAGCACTGTGCTAAGGTTGGGAATACAAACAGTAATGTAAGATAGTCCCTGCTGTCAAGGAGTTCACATTTCATTGGGGAAGACAACACAGGTAGAAGGTGTCAACTGCAAGTCAGATGGAAAAATTCCAGAGTTCCTTAGGGTACAGTGGCAAAGAAGACATTAATGTCTCTTCTTTAATGTCATTTCCACTGATAAAATTATACCAGTCTCTGATGTTGAACCATTTGACAGTGCCAAGGACTCTGATGGTAAGGACTTTCTATTCTGGGTCTTTAGAAGCTGTGACTGTAGCACCTACAGGAACAGTTGCCCAGTTTCGTCTCCACAGGGAATGCTTCTCAAGATGATGGCTAAGGGCACTGGGCCAGAAGCATTGCTGTTCCAAAGGTTTTTTGTTTATGGATCACCTGCACTGTCTCCATCAGGGTCTAAGGGGAGGTGGTGGTCAAGGCGATAGTGGTAGCTCACTTTGCCTGGTCCATGATGCCTCCTGTCTCTCCCTCAGTGTACCCAGCTTCATCAGCCAGAAGGGCTTGCTTGCCCTGTGTGTGGCAGGCATTTGGTGAGGATGGCTGATTATTTCTCCACAGGAATCGCTTCCCTAAAGGATAGCTATATGAATGCTAACTAACTAACTAGCAGTAGCAGCAGCAGTTAATAAGGGGAAAGGAATCCCCTTGTTTAATTTGGTAAAAGGATTCAAATAAATCGAACTCCTGATTCTTCTAAGTAGGCAACTTTAGAGACAAAGGCAGATTTCTGCCTAAATGACTGGATCTAAAACAGTCTCTACCATTCCAGGCACATACATATCTTCCATGTTCCCTTCACTGTGCCTATGATCATGTTGTTCCCCCAACTTAGGATATCCTTCTACTTCCTTTCTATCAATCCATATCCATAATTTCCATTAAGACTCAGATCATGACTCACCTTCTCTAATTGACTCTAGCCCATGTTGCTTTGCCATAGATAGATGGATGGATGATTGGATGGTGAGATAGATAGATGATAGATAAACTATAGATAAATTATATGACCTTGAATCCCCCCCCCCCCCAGCAAATGTTTCATGTGTTCAGGCTTTCTAGGTTCCTCAAGGGCATAGACTGTGTCTTCCACTTCCCTGGCCATGTCTAGTGCTGCGCACATAGAAGGCACTCAAGGAATGATTGAGGAATGAATAATATGAAATGAAATTGCATTTTGAACTATCATATTACCCTCTAATTTATGCCCAGCATCCATCTTCATCAGCTATTCCTAACAGAGTCTACAGCTTCTTATCTCTTTGTTCACTGAAAAGCTGCATGGTAAAGTGAGTGAAAGGTATGTTGGACTTTGGTTCAAATCCTGCTTCTGATACATACTAGCAGGATTATAGTATGGCAAGCCTCTGAGCCTCAGTTATGAAATGAGAATAATATTTGCATTACCTACCTCGCAGTATAATTAGAGAAGTGCTCTATAAAACTTATGAGGCTTTTAAAAGTGTAAGTTATTAAGAGTAGGAGGAACTAGGTGGCATAGCAGATAGAGCACCAGGCCTAGAATCAAAAAGACCTGAGTTCAAATTTGGCCTCGAACACTTACTAGTTATGTGACCCTAGGCAAGTCATTTAACCCTGTTTGCCTCAGTTTCCTCATCTGTAAAATGAACTGGAAAAGTAAATGGCAAACCAGTCCAGTATCTTTGCCAAAAAACCCCCAAATGAGGTCACATAGTCAAACATGACTGAACAACAACAAATATTAATAGTAACAAAAGAATGATAAATTGCCTTCAGTCCACCTCCTATTTGCACATAGATGTATTCTCTTACAAGAGTATTAAGATTTCTTAGCCACAATCTGAAGGCTTGATGTCTTCATAGCCTTCAAGAAAAGAACCTTCAACACCATTGGATGTATATATAACAGTTCTATTTTGTATCTTTTAGACATTTAGATATTTTGTAGGTCCGAAAGGACTAGCACTTCTTTCTCCATGGTGGCAGTTGGGTGGTGCAACGGACAGACAGCTGGGCCTGGAGTCAGGAAGATCTGAGTTCAAATGTGATCTCAAACATTTACTAGCCACGTGGCCCTGGGCAAATCCCCTTCCCTCAGTTAGCTCATTTGTAAAATGGGGATAATAATAGCACCAACTTCCTAGGCGTTTTAAGAGGATAAAAAAGAAATTTTAAAACTTTAAAATGAAAAATTTAAAAACCGTTTACAAACCTTAAAGCACTATGTAAATACTAGTTATCATCACCATCATCAATCATTATTCTCATGAGCAGGGCTTTGTTTACATGCAAACCTAATAAAATTAAATTTTGCCTCTTGGTTGTACTCCCTATGCATAAAAGGAGAAAGCTTAATCAATTCTCTTCCTTTCCTAGACCTTTAAGTGGTCTCTAACTGATATATTTCCCTCTGGCTTTTCTTTTTTTCCTCCCTCCTTTAGAGGAAGGAAGCCAGTGTAGCACAATGAAATAGCTCTGTTTCTTGAACTAAAGGGCCTGGGTTCAAATCTTACTTCTGACCCTTACTACCTCTATAACTTTGGGCAAACTAATCTCTGTGAACCTCAGTTTTCTTATATGTAAAAATGAAATGGTTGGACTAGATGGTCTTTGAGGTCCCCAGTACTTCTAGATCCATGATTCTCTGTTCACCCACAAGGCTCCTTTCCTGTTCTTAGGATTGTTTGTCTGTTTGTTTTGCAGGCATCAGGTATTGAGAGATGGCTTCCCCATGAAAAATCATGGCAGTGGCATTTCTTTTCCATGAGATTAAAAAATTTTAAACAAGATATAACACTTTTTGATTGTCTCCTGGAACAATAGCAAAATACCCTAAGATGGAATTCAGGAGGAGATTGGCCCATGTTCTACTCTATCCAACGAGGGTCAGTCAGTCACTGAGGAATGAAATAGCCTTTGCCTCATGGTAGTTTCACCTTTAAAGCAGCTGACCCCATGGCCTGGACGCAAAAGAGAGTGTTAAAAGGATGCTTCCTTTTGTGTCCTCCTCTTTTATGCTGTGATTGAAGTTGTCTTTTCTCCCACTCTCTGACTCAACTCAAGCCTGCAGGCTTTTCAACAATGACTCAAGTCTTATCTTAATGTACTTTGAGAGAAAGGCTTTGTTAAAGCAGTGGACACTAGAGCTGCCAAGCCTCTGGCCAAATCCCTCCTTTCTCCATTCCTCACTCACATTATTCTCAGTCTTCCATTCCTGTGTCTTTGTACAGGCCATTCACCATGCTAGCAATTCACTTCCACCTTACTGTCACCTCACAGAGGCCCCCTCTTTCTTTAAGATGCATTTCAGACATCATCTTCTACAAGAAACTTTTCCTCCGCTGCTAATTATCTCTCTCTCTCTCATGGAAACTTGAACTGAAGTGTAATTAGAGAACTGGCTTCAGAGCCGGCAGGACATGAGTCCAAATCCTGCCTCTGACATTTAATAGGTTGTGTGATTCTGGACAAGTCACTTAACCCCTTCGTGCTCTAGATAGCTTTATAAAACTATAAATTATAAGTTGTAAGAAAGAGTTACTTCACCTGAGTAGAGTAATGACATTACTGGTCCAGACACTACCCTGAACATTTCCAGGTATGAAAAATATGCTTATATTTCTTTCTTCATTTTCACATAGCCTCCTTTAATATATTCCTCCTATAAGTTCTCAAAGGCTTCCCCCTGCCAGGAGAACACAAGTTAAATCAAGTTGGCAAGGTTTATTAAGTATAAGTATGAAGTATGCTCCAGAAACTGTTCTCAGCACTGGTGCTAGAAAGAAAAACAGAAAAACAATCCCTGCTCTCAAGGAGCTCACTGTCTAATGGGAAAGAAAACATGCAAATGACTATGTACAAACAGGCTAGCAATAGGATAAATTGGAGGTGATATCAGAGGGAGAGCCCCAAGATTAAGGAGGACACAATCTCCAGCAGACCTTCCCAGTCTGGAAAGTCTTTGAGATGGGCCCAGTAACAGACTGAGCTATAGTTCTGTCATTTCATGACCAGCTCATTGAAGTGCTGAGAAACTCATCGCCAGCTTGTCCATAGATTCATGGATTTTTCCTCCACATTCACTCCAGAGTTTGGATTCCAAAGACATTGCAATCCATGTAAACTCACTGATGAAATAATGGCTCCTTGAAGTATTGTAGTGACAGTGTATACACACAGGCAGGTGGACCTGCAAAGAATGAGGAGGAGATTCAGATTGAAAAAAAAAAAAAACAATTAAAAGCAACCACACACACACACACACACACACACACACACACACACATACACATACACACAGACAGAGGAATTATAAGAAAGGTCCCCTTTTCTTCAACACCTTCCTCCCCCCACCTTTAAAAGTCAAATGATTGATTTCTTTCTCCATGAGGGGAAGGGGTGGTATTTATAGCCCCACAGTCAGCAGAATGGAGATAATCTAAATTCTGTTGGTTTTCCGAGCTGAAAGCTATTTTAAGGGTTAAGGAGGAAGGGGAAACCCCTACAAAAAACATCTTTCCTTGATCAATTGTAGAACTGACCAGCAGAGAAATTTATAGAGTATCTTTCAGTTCTAGTGAACACTGCAAAGGCTTAAGACCTTTTGTAAGCTTAATGGTAGAGAATTAATGTGGGGACTGTATTCCAACGTTCTTAAAATATTCAAAGTAAGGTAGGATGTTTAACCATTTTGTCAATGAATTTCACAACCTGCAATATATTTTGTTTTAGATGTTGATGGCTTATCAGACAGCTTGGGACACCTTATATTGTAGAATAGCACCCACTATTTATCCCAGACTCTGCTGTGTTTAAATCTTGAAGTGTTTAAAAGCATATATGTTGTAATTGCTTCATACAGCTATTCAGTGTGAAAATGTCATGGTAATTAGAGAGGATATTCATCAGATTCAGTCTCACTAGAAATTTCCTTGTGTCAAAATCATCTTTAATAGCACAGGGCACGAAGCATGCAATTTTAAGTCATTGTCTTCTTTTAAGAAGACATTGAGTGTGAAACACAAAGGTGGTTATACCAATTAGCCACAGGAGGAGCTTAGATGCAACATTGCTTTGAAAAGGTGGGGTTTCCCCCCTCCCTCCCTGTTTGGATTATTTCATTCCAATTTCCCTGAGTTATATTGCAGACAGTTATTTTTCAGAGTTCAGGTTTATCAGCTTCCTTCAGAAGCCCATTAGAAATCAAGGGGTTGAACTTTGCCCTTCGATGATTTGTTTCTTTGCTGGAAGATTCCTAAATGCATTTTCTCAAGATCAAGTAAGGAGACCTTCTTTCTATATTTTGGCTTTCCACTCAGGGGCAGCACCCCATTCTCTTTGTGGCTGAAATCTGTTGGCTGGACTAATCAACTAGATTCTAACTGAAAATCTTTATTTGAGGGAACTTTAATTCAGTGATATAAAAAGCTATGTGTTCTGTTGTTCAGAATATTTTGAATAGTTGAAAATGTTAACTGTCAACATATTGTATTTTTAAAAGCTAGGATGGTATTTGTGCAATTAAAAAATGAACCCAGATAATAAACTAAATGTTATCTGTCCTGGATATTAGTAAAACAAACAAAAAATCCAAAACACCTGCTACAGAGAGTGAAATATTGAAGTAATATTAAAGAAATAGGACCTTTCAAAACACTTGCATTATGTACACACATCTGGATGGCTAATGTTCTTTGTTATTATTGTTTTTTAACCAGGTGTCTTATTAAGGATTTTGAAAAGCGTCCATCCGTCACACATCTCCTAGAGCACCCATTTATTAAAGAAGCCCATGGTAAGGATTTGACTCTGCAGAAACAGTTGGCTAAGCTTCTACAAGACCAGAAACCACGTCTAGGCTCTGTTGTCAAATCCAGGTAATGTGCCTACATCTTCCTACAGCCTCTTTGATTATTTCTAAAACATCCTTTCAAATGTCTTCATTTGCTAGCCATTATTATTGGTAATTATGATATCTTTGCATTTTCAAGAGCTTTGTTTACATTTAGTTAAATGCTCCAAGCCCTGGGGATGAATGCAGGGCTTTCCATTTGTTGCTTTTCCAGGTACTTTCATTCAATCAGAGCTGAAATCTTATCTTGCTCTGGTGGCCATTTAACTATTTTTATATTTATTCAATGCATAGAAATATTGCCAGTAAAGGCAACTATAGGAAATAAGTGACTGGTAGGTCATGTGAAAATCTTTCTAGGGGTGAGTACTGAATTACCAATATAAATGTACATGGAGAAATAATTTGGGAAAGATTAAGAAGTGAAAGGAAGGCTTTTTCTGTAATATAGTAAAAGATTGTTTTCTGCTTAATTAAACATGCCCAAGAGACAATTTAGTATGACAGACAAGTGTTTCAGATATTCCTTGGTCCTGTCCTTTAAAATTTTTTTAACCAAGGTTCTTTCTTTTTTTTTTTTTTTAAGATAAAGTTTAAAATGAATGTTCATTTCATTCGAGATGGCTTAAAGAGTGTTTGTTGGCTGCTAAGAAATAGTTCTCTGGTTTCTGTCCAGGAGGTGGCAGAATTTCTCTTTTTAAAAAGTGAATTTAAATGCAAATGAGCCCACCTTCCTCAACAATCACTTGGTGATGTACAATTTGCTTGGACACAGATAAGCTTCAGTCCAATTTTATTAAAACAACACTTGAAATAATGTTGATGAAGAAAATTAAATGTCATGATTCATAAGTCATGGAAATATATATTTATTCTATAAGAACTTTCCTGATTATAAGCAGAAAACTCCAAATATTTGTATGCGAGACTAGGAATGCTAAGTCAGGGAGAAGTGTAGTTTCAATGTGAAAGCATCTTTCTGATTTCTCTTTTTCTGAAGAATAATAGCAACTTCCTGCCATCTACCATTTTGGCAGTACCCACTTTTTGTTTGGTTGGGTTTTTTTTGTGGGGCAAAGAGGGTTAAGTGACTTGCCCAGGGTCACACAGCTAGTGTCAAGTGTCTGAGTCAGGTCCTCCTGAATCCAAGGCCAGTGCATTATCCACTGCGCCACCTAGCTGCCCCCAAGTACCCACTTTTTGATCCTCTTTCTTGTCTTCCATCTTCCCCCTTTCTATTCTCCAACTTTCAGTGTTGATTCTTCTAGAGAACTAGTCTATCATATAGAGAAACCAGAGGATTTCTACTGGTTTAGGGTTCTATGGAGTACCAAATGAGTCTCATTTAGCTTATTTTCCCCCTTTCCCCCTCTTTCTGAGTTTCTTTGTTTTGCCCAGAAAACTAGCTTTTCATTGATCCAAGTCTTGTCAGCCTCCTCCTTCTATGTTATGTTTTGAAGGATGGCAGAGAAGATTTCCCAGACTTCCTTGACAAGGTCATTCAACCCTCTATGTTTGTCCCTTTCCCTCTCGTGCCTGACAGCTGTCTCTTCAGATACAGAGTCTTTATCATCTCTACAAAAATAGCTGCCAGCCTGGCTTCTATTACCTGAGGAAATCTCTCCTTCACTCTCCCTCAGTGGTTCTAATTCCTATTATAATTCTTGTGACACCTTCCCAAATCCTGAGCTTCGCTCCTCTCCTCTCCTCTCCTCTCCTCTCCTCTCCTCTCCTCTCCTCTCCTCTCCTCTCCTCTCCTCTCCTCTCCTCTCCTCTCCTCTCCTCTCCTCTCCTCTCCTCTCCTCTCCTCTCCTCTCCTCTCCTCTCCTCTCCTCTCCTCTCCTCTCCTCTCCTCTCCTCTCCTCTCCTCTCCTCTCCTCTCCTCTCCTCTCCTCTCCTCTCCTCTCCTCTCCTCTCCTCTCCTCTCCTCTCCTCTTTTCTTTCCTCTAACAGAGAAAAGAGAGGCTTGACTATAGACTCAGGAATCTTTGATCACACTTAGAAAGTCCAAGTTTCTTTGTCAGAGAGATCTTTGTTAGTATTAATTATAGGGTCAGGGATAGGGACTATACCTGTGATTTCATTGATGCCAGGAAGTCTTGGATAAAGACTTTCTACCAATAGAGGTTGACCCCTTCTCTGCAACTTATATACTGCTAAAGTGAAATAATTTGCCCAAATGTGTCAGACCAGGAATTGAACTCAGTTCTTCTTGGCTATGGGCCCAGCTCTCTATCATTATGCTCTCTCCCAAGATGATTTATAATACTATTAGCTGGCATTTATGCACACACATATATAATGGTTTAATGTTTGTAAAGTACTTTTTCATACAGCATTGCATTAGAGTCTCACAACTCTGCTAAGTCTTGTTGGTCCCATTTTACAACTGAAGAAATAGCAAGTGTCAGAGGCAGGATATGAACCCAAGACTGTAAATCCAACATTCTATCCATTACCTTAAAGTGGAAAACACACAGTAGTTTGCAAAATGTTATTATGGACCTGATCTCATTTAATTCTCTCTGTGTCTCTGTCTGTCTGTCTGTCTGTCTCTCTCTCTCTCTCAGACACACACACACACACACACACACACATCTTTAAAATGAGGAGAGCAGGTTTTGTTAGACACATTTGACTGGATTAGAAAATTGAGTGTTGGTGTGATTAAGTGATTTACCCAAAGTTCCCTTTCTAGGGAGTAGTGGAAAAGAGATTAGAATCCAGTGATAGTTTTACAGCTATCAGTATTGACATTGTAGGATCTGGGGCTTATTTTTAGTATATATTTCTAAAATTTCATTTGAATACCTTATAACTATTTACTAGCCTAAATTAACAATGTTTATAATCTTCCCACTACACCGCCCAAAAAGGACCTTTGAGACTTTAGCACACGCTACAAGTCCATTGTGGGGGTGGGGCGGGCAATGAGGGTTAAGTGACTTGTCCAGAGTCACACAGCTAGTAAATGTCAAGTGTCTGAGACTGGATTTGAACTCAGGTCCTCCTGAATCTAGGGCCGGTGCTTTATCCACTGAGCCACCTAGCTGCACCCCACATCCATTATTTAGAGTCCAGGACACTAGGGAGATTTTGCTGTCTGTTGTTTAGACTTCTAACCTGAATCTGTTCAAATCCTGTAAATATCTGATCCAATAGTATTACTAATTCATCCTAGTCTGCATGTCCTTCCAACTTTCTTAGAAGGTATTTGAATGTCTCATTCCTAAAAGTCTATATTCTAACTGTTCAAGAGCTGAAAAATCACTCCCATTTCTTTTCTGTTTTAAATTAGACACTGGTAAGTAAGCAAATTACTGGGCTCTGGCAAGAATAATATCCAGAAAATCGCTACAGCCCCCTTCCCCAATCCAATCCAAAAAACATTTATTAAGCATCTGCTAAACACAAGGCATCATGTTAAGAACCAGGGCTATAAAGACAAAAGGAAAACAAAATCCTTGTTCTCAAAGGTTTTTCACTCCATGGAGAAGACACGACTTCTAAAAATATAAATGCAACAGTAATATTTTCCAGATGGAGAGAGGTACCAGTGAGGGGTATCAGAAGGAGATGGTACCTGAGTTGTACCTGGAAGGGAAGTTAGGGATTCTAAGATACAGAGGTGAGGAAGGAGTGCATTCTATGGGTATATGATAGCTTGTGCAAAGGCAGACATAGGAGATGACATGCTAAGTTCCAAGTAAAGCACATAGGACAGTTTGACTAGAAGAGATAGTACATAAAGGAGAAGTATTCTGAAGTAAACCTGAGAAGGTAGGTTGAATCCAGACTGTGAAGGATTATCCTACGGGCCAAAGGATACCAGAGATTCTTGAGTAGAGAATTCTTGCTTTGGGAAGATTATTTTGGCAACAGTGAGGGGAAACTAGAAGTCAGAAATCCTAATAGAAGGCTGTTGATACAGCATAGAAGACATATGATAAAAGCATGAACCAAGTTGGTGGTTGTATGAATTGGCAGGAGATAGAGTTGCAAAATATGTTGTGGAGGTAGAATGATTTGGCAACTGATTGATTTGGTTGGTGTGGGAGAGGGAAAAGTTGACTATGACTCTGAGGTTACAAATCTGGTTGACTAAAAAGATGATGGTGCCCTCAAAAAAAAAAATAGAGAAATTTGGAGGAAGGAAGGGTTTAGTATGGAAGGTAATGAGCTCCATTTAAGATATGCTGAGTTTTAGGTGCCTATTGGACATCCTCTTGGAGGATGTCCATTTGACTGGGCAGCATTTGGTGATGAAGAGAGACTAGGGGTAGATGTATAGATCTAAGAGTCATCTGCATAGGGGTCTAGGTGATAACTGAACCCATGGAAGATGATAAGGTCACCAAGAAATAGAATGTGGAGAAAGAAAAGAGAGCTTACGATAGAGTACTCTGGGTAACCCAGAGTTGGAGGACAAGAAATGGATGACCAGTGAGCAAAGGATGCTGAGAAGGAATTGTCAGATAGGTAAGAGGAAAGATAGGTGTTGGTAGGGTCATGAAAACCTAGAGAAAAGAAAGTACCCAAGGTTAAAGGTGGGGGCAGGAAGAAGAGACACCAGTGTTGAATGCTGCAGAGAGCTCAAGGATGATCCGTGAGAAAAAGTCATCAGCTTTAGCAATTAAGGGATCACTGGTAATCTTGGAGAGAGCATCTTCAGTAGAGTGGTGAGAATGGGAAGTCATCATGTAAGAGGTTGAGAAATGAGTGGGGTAGTTTTGTATCTGTGCCTATGTTGTCTTTCCCCAGTAGAAGGTGAGCTCTTTGAGCTCAAAGACCGTTTTGTTTTTATCTCTGTTTCTCTTGTGCCTAACATAAGACTTGACACATAGCAAGTGCTTGGTAAATGTTCATTGAAATGAAATTTAATTGAGTGTAGATGCTTTTTCTAGGACCTGACATGCCAGATGGAAACTACCTTACAAACATATTCTTGGGTATACAAATACCTATAGTCCTCTTATCTCTTTTGGATATGAAGATTGGAAAGGTTGGTGTTCAGAATTCCAACTCCAATCAGATGAGGATTATACATACATATATATATGACATATATGTGTATACATATGTATATATATTTCTGTGTGTATACATATATCTAAAGAGCTTGATTTTTATCCATTATCTTTCAACACATAGCCAAGTTTACCTTTCCTAAAGGAAGAAGTCACAACATTTAAAAAGAAATTGATCCTATACTTAATATCATTGACTTATAGTCAGCTACTGAGACCCTTTCTCAATCTGCTGTCTCCAGATCATAAGAGAAATAGAATTTATGATCAAATTTTGCTTGGTGAAGATGGAGAACCTTGACTGATGCTGAATTACATATCCCCTAGCACAAATTTAATGATAAATACATTCAAATTCATAGAATGTCAGTGCATATCTGGCACTTCCAGCTGCTCTGGATAAACACATTTTCCTCAATGAACCTGGTAAATCAAGTGGCATTGATCATGTTGAGATGTTCTTGAAATAAACTCTCCAGGCCTAGCATATGGAAGAGTGTTGTAGTTGGCTTGGCATTTGTTATGCTCCTCACAACAGATGGCCCCGAATTTCCTAATGCTTTTTCTCTGAAAGAGATAAGAGCCCAATGGGGAATGGTTTAGCCCCAAAAGTTAACCAATTACAGTTTGGGGTTGGTGGACAGCAGATGATTTAAAAGTTTCAGAAATGCTTTTGAACCATGCTGTTTCTAAGTTTGGAGCCAGCCATTAGAACTATGCGTTCATTAAATTATTATGTCTCCCCCCAAAAGAAAGAAAATAATAAAGGATTTCTTAAATTTTGAAGGCAAAACAATTTTTGATGAGTTATACATAAGTGGATCTTACATACAGGAGCTAATTTCTTCTTGGAATATCCATAGCATTAAGAAGAAATGGTAAACATATATATATATGTATATAAATGTGTGTGTGCATATGTATATGTATCTATATTGATTACTATGCAGTGGTATAGTAGATAGAGAGCTGGTCTAGGAGCCAGGAGTACCTGGATTCAAACCCTGCTCCTGATACATACTAATTATATGACTCTGGGCAAGTCACCCTCTTGGTGCTTTACATAATTCTCAAAGACTTTAAATTACAGAGGAAGTGCTGACTTTCATTGGTAGAGGGAGAATCCTCTTCCAGAGTTCCTTATGCAATGAAATTCCAGGTCTATCCCTAAAAGGTATATTAGGAACAAATATATATTTGTGGATCAATAGGTTGTGACAGCTCAGATCATCATTGTTCCATTGTTAAAACAGGATGAAAATGTCTGCACTATAGTGAATAGATCTGTAGCTCACACAAAAAGGAATTAACCTTTATTTTCAGATCAATTATCAGTCTACTCTTTTTTATTTTGTAAAATGTACTTATTTTAAAACAAAAGATATTATTTATCTAAGAACTATAGGTACTATTTTGTTATCTTAGTCTTACCCCCTTAAGCTTTACCTCTTGCAGGAGGCATTTCTTTGTCCCCTCCGCTTCCAGAACCCTCTCCTCTAACACCCTTGGTCTTCTCTGTTAGGAGGGGGAGGGTAGAGCAGTATAAAGAATACTATATTAGAGGGGGCAGCTAGGGGGCACAGTGGATAAAGCATCAGCCCTGGATTCAGGAGGACCTGAATTCAAATGGGCCACAGACACTTGACACTTAACTAGCTGTGTGACTCTGGGCAAGTCACTTAACCCTCGTTGCCTGGGGCGGGGGAGGGGGGGTGAGAATACTGTATTGGAGAGAGAGAGGAAAACAGAGGACTTGGGTTCAAACCCTGACTTTATTATTTATTACTTGCATTATCTTAGGCAAATCACTTAACTGCCTTAGACCTCAGTTTATCACCTGCAAGATGAGAGAGAGTTGTACTAGATGACCTCTGATATACCTTCCAACTCTCAATCTTTGATCCTACCTTGTTTATGTATCTGTCTCCCTTATTAGAATGTCAGTTCCTTGAGGGTAGGTCCTGCCTTTTCTTTATATCCTCAACATTTAGCACAGTGTCTGACCCATAATACGTGCTTAATAAATTCTTATTGGTTGATCAAACATAGTGAAAAGACAATGGTTCTAGACGGAACTAGGCAGACTCATTGCTGATGTTTGAATAAGATGATTGTCATAGAGACAGCCCTTTATGTTGGCAGTAGAGGCAGCACTATGGTCTAGATAAAAATCTCAGCCTTGGGTTTGAATCACCAGTTTAGAAACTTCCTAGCTGTGTGATATTGGCAAAGTCACTTAACATTTTAGAGCTTCAGTTTCCTAATCTACTGATTGGGAGCATTAATACTTGCCATACCTATCTCAGAGACTATTGTGAGGCAGGTGGCTCTTTCTGCAAACCATGAAGGGCTATAGAAATTGTGAGTTTTTACTCTTTTTGACAATGCTAAACAGGTAGAAAGCATTGAATCTAAATGGATTTGGAAAAAGCTCTGTAACAGTTGCTTTTTAAAATTAAGTAAGTACCAATCTTCCACTTATCATCAATATCAACTTTGTCTTATGGACCAAAGAAAGACATCATTGGATGCAGCTAAGGCTCAAGGAGTGAAACTGCAGAGGACACCTGAAAACCTTTAGTTTACTGTGACAAAGCATAACACCAAATATTTAATTAATCCTAACTCTAAGTCTAAGCCGAAAGAAACTGGGGTTACAAAAAAAAGGGCAAAAACCAGTTCCTCCTCTTAAGGAGCTCACATTCTAATGGAAGGGATGTCATCATCAACAACAACAACACTAACATTTAGATAACACCTACTATGTGCCAGGCACTGTGCTAAGTGCTTTACAATTATTATCTCATTAGATCATTGCAACAACTCTGGGAGGTAGGTGCTATTATTATCCCTATTTTATAGATGAAGAAACTGAGGCAAACAGGGGTTAAGTGACAGAGCTAAGTAAGCATCTGAGGCTGGATTTGAACTGGAGTCTTCCTGAGTCCAGACCCAGTGCTCTATCCACTGCACCACCCAGCTATTCCAATAATGATATGCAAACAAGATGTATTATACAGGATAAATTGGAGGGAAGAAGACAATTTCAGAGGGAAGGAGATTAAGGCCGACTGGATATATTGAAGAGGGGAGAGACTGGAAGCAAGGAGTCCAATTAGAAAACTTAGCAATAGTCTGGACTTATACTAATGAGGGTCTAAATTCATGGAGATGAGAGAAGGGAACAAAGAGAAGGGAGATTTGAGAATGAAGAATTGAAAATATCTACCAGACCAACAAACCCAAGTGCCTGGAATAACTAGTAATACTGTCAGTGAAAATGGAAAAGTTTGAAGATAGGGGTTTATTTGTCTTTGGATCAGAGAGAAGTCAATGTTTATATCATAGAGAGGCTTCTCTGATAGGCTAGAACAGAGTGCATTGACAAATTGGCAAATAGTCTGGAGAAGGCTTAAATAAAATCAGTTTGGGTATTGAAGTAACAGGTCAACATTAGCATACTGTTCCAGGCAGAATCAATGGGCGGGAATCATTCCATTCTGGATATCTGGTACTAGCTTTTTTCAATCACTGGTTTTAGCAGCTGCCTTCTTACCCTAATGTCTGGTCCCTTAGCATCCAATTTGAAGAACTATAAAAATGAGTCTGTCTGCACCCCCCTCCCCCCCACACACAATCCAAGTAGCATCCCCATAACTGCTACCCTGGGGCTTCTGGAGCCCCTGTCCCTTTTGAATCTATTGAGAAAAGACTAAATGTGGGAACCAAAGGTTCTGGGTTTGAATCCTGGCTATGCTATTGTGTGGCTCACAGCAAGTTACTAAAATGCTTTGAACCTGAGTTTTCTTAACTATTAAAACAGAACAGGTGGTCTCCAGTGACATCTCTCTAACCTTAAATGATAAGTTCCTTCAACTCTATGGCCATTTTGTTCTTTTGGGTCTGGGGCTTTTAATGAAGGACCCAAAAGTTAGAGAATTAAATGTAGGTTTCCACCTCTTTTGGAGGAGTTGTTTCTTTGTTTATTGTTGTTTATTGGATTTTATTACTCCTGTCATTGATCACTCATCTTTCCCATCAAAACACCAACACTGACACATATTATTTGGGTTCTCTAGTTGAATGTGGCTGATAGCCAGGTTTCTAGAATACCCTTTGTGTTGGCCCTGATCCCCCATACACCATTCCTCCATGACTGAGATGTTTGCATTTCAAGTAAATTGACATAAATTTTGAGAATTTTTGAGGATTTCACTCGTCTCATTTAGATAACTAGAACCAGATGAGGATGTGGTAAAACTTTGATTTAGTATCAACTTTCACTGCTTAAAAATGTGATCTGTGATGTCATGGGTTTAAAGAACTCCTAATGAGGAAAAAAGCCCTCTCCTAATGCAGATTAGCAACACTTCTCTCATTTACATAAGGTCTTAAAGAGTCCTTCCTTATTCCAAGGTCTTTCTAGCCACTGCCTCATGCTTTCTCTGCAGCTTTTTCTTTCCCTTTACATTTGTACAATGTACCTAGTAACCATGGGATGAATAACATAAGTGAATTAAGAAATGTTCTCCTATAAAACTCCAATTGATAATGGGCTTCCTTGGTATCTCTCTATGTGTAGCTCCCATGACAAATCTCCAAGTAAATAAATACATAGATTGGAAAGGTTACTTTTTGAATGCTTTTTTTGTTTCTGCCCCAGATGTTTATGCATGAATTTGCTAACAGTGTGGTACTGTGGAAGGGACCCTGGATCGAACATTCCAAGACATGGGGTGTTGTTCTCTTTCATTAATTTTCTGTGTGAACTGGGGCAAATAGTTTCCCATCTTTGCAACTTATTTTTCTTTTCATCTATAAATTAAAGCATTTGGTTCAGGTTATAGTATGTTGAGTTACCTTTCAGTTGTAAGGTTCTATAATTGAATAAAATGAAAGATATACTTGGAAGCTGGAAGGATAATTATAAGGCATAAATCAAGTTCTTTTTTGGTTTTTAACTCAGATTTCAGAGGTAAATTTTTCAAACATCTAAGCAAAGTCCACATGGTGATATTTTTCTGTGTTCTCCATTCATCATAGAATCATAGGGTGAAGATGGATTAAGTAAAATGGAGAGATGACATTGCCTTGGCTACAGTCTAACTTCCCTTTCTGTGATCATCACTTGGCATTCTTTGTGGTGCTATGAAATTTCTTATGGATCAATGGAGAATCTTCAGAACTCTGTACAAGTCTCCCATCTCATTGCCATTGGCATTGCCTTAGATGCTTTCAATATTTCATTCTTGTGCATGCTTCTTCCTGGGGTCCTGGTACAGATGTTAATGATTCCTGCTTGCATCAACACAAGTAGCTCTTTGATTTCACTCTTTTTAAGGGAAGGGATTGGGTATAGTGGAGACAACCCTGGATTTGGAGTCACAAGGCCTAGGTTTGAGTTTTGTCTCTACTAACTACTAGCTGTGACTTTGCAGTCACTTAACCTTTTTGAACCTCCTCTATAAATTACATTAAATAAATATATTCCCATCATCCACTTATTATTATTAACATCGCTTTTCATTTATGGACCAAAGAAAGACATCATTGGATGCAGCTAAGGCCCAAGAAGTAAAACTTCATGACTATAAGAAAGTTTGGAGTAAGTAGTCTCTAAAATCCCTTTGAACTATTTGATGCTCCTATTCATCAAACCAGTCCTACCTAGGGCAGCTATTGGCATTCGTGGTAATACAAGATTTCAGAGAGGGGGCACCGCATGCATGCATTCACAATTGTCCTTTCAGCCAGAGGTCCCTTAATCCAACAAATCTTTGGGTAGATTCTTTTATTTAGGAAGTTCATATTGAACTATCTAATGTGAGTGTTTTGGATATATTTTGAGTGCATTGGTCCTCAGGGGAGACAGAATGAAGCTTGGGCTTTAAGTATTAACATGTATGTGTGTATATGCATATTTCATAAATGCTTAACATAGCACCTGGCACATAGTAGGTGCTTAATACTAATCGACTGAAGTAATCTTCCTAAAGCATTGTTATGACCATGTAACTCCTTTGTTTAAGCCTCTTCAGTAATTCCATATTACCTCTGGGATAAAATACAAGCCCCCTTAGCTTGACATTTAAAGCTCTTCACAGTCTGGTTCTAGTAAATTTCTGGACTGATTTCACCTTATACCTTGTCACATACTTCCAACTAAACTGGACTATTTGCTGTTTCTGGGACTCAGCCTGAAATTCACTCCCTCCTCAACTCTTAGAATCTTTAGCTGCCAAAAGGTTTGTCTTAGGTGCCATCTCCCATTAAAAATATCTCCTGGTCTCCATCGTTTGTGCATGACACATCTGTTTAAACATTGTAGCCAGTCCATGAAAGACATAATTATTCTTTTTCTGCACATCCAATTCAGTGTCTTAAGAAATACTTTATTTAGGATTACTTTGCAGAGCTACAAAAGAAATTTATCTGGGGCTAGCTAGGTATCACAGTGACTAGAGTACCAGCACTAGAGACAGGGTGATCTGAGTTCAAATTTGACTTCAGACACTTACTTGCTGTGTGACCTTGGACAACTCACTTAATCTGTGTTGCCTCAAAAATAAATAAATAAATAAACAAACAAACAAATAAAATTTAAAAAAAAGAGAAATACTTTATTTGAACTAAATGAATTTTTCATGGGACTCAGTGAATTAATAGTTTTCTTCCCCTGGTCCTTCAATACTGAAGAGCAACTCCATCTGACTATCAATACTTTTAACCTTATGTAGCTTGAGTCAGGAAGGCCTAGGAGGGCAACCAGAGAGGACAAGGCCTTTGTGTACTTGGTCTCTAAGTTGGGTGGAGTGAAGTAGTTGCCATTTAAGTTGAAAAATCTTACAAACAGAGTTTGTTATGTTGCCAACTGCAGCAGCTCTGGTTTCAGAAAGCAACTAGCTCTAAGGAACTTGATTGCCTTCAGCTGTCATTTCCTCTAAAAGATGAGTAATAATAGCAAGTAAAAATTTAAAAAATAAGTATTGCAGGTTATTGCAAATTTACAGATTTCCCGAGCCCCTCCAAGTGTCTAAATAACAGGTTCTATTTGTCATTAATAATAAATAAAATGGACATCTAATTTGGGCAAAGAAAACGCCTCTTTGGGAGCTAGTTATACAGAACAGTACTTATTCACATTGGAAATTATACAGCTTCCTGATTTAGGCCAGCTATTTGAGGTGATACAGTTTAGTGATGTCAGTGTTTCCATTATTAGTTGGTGGCTGACACATCAGAAGTAAATACTAGGATTCACAATGTGTGGGAAATTAGCCAAGGAGATCTCAGGGACATTAGTGGGAGTTTGACTGTTAATTGTCTTCTCCTTGTGATAAACCTTTTTTCCTACCTAGCTTTCATCCCAGTAGTTCTCCATGGCCATTTTTAGTTTGGGGTTGGGATAAGAGCTGGACCAATGTGTTTTTGTTGTTGTTGTTGTTGTTTTTGTTTGTTTTTGTTGTTGTTGTTGTTGTTTTGACTCTTCTGATTTCTTCTGCTATGGAGCACCTAGATGATGAAGTAGATAAAACTGAGTCTGGAGTCATGGAGACTTGAGTCCAAATTCAACTTTAGACACTTACTAGATGTGTGATCCTGGGCAAGTCACTTAATAACCTCTCTTTGTCTCAGTTTTCTCATCCATAAAATGGGTATTATAATAACAGCACCTACTTCCTAGGGTTGTTGTGAGGATCAAATGAAATAGTAATTATAAAGAAGACTGTGCTAAAATGTAGTAGGTTCTATGTAAATATTAACTATTATTAATATTATTTTCTGTTTTGCCTCTAGTTTATTAACATCAGTGTTATTATTGCTAATTTTAATAGGGATAGGAACTGGACCTATAATTTCACTTCTCTAGGGAACTCCCATGTAAGGAAATTTTTACCAAGGTTTATTAGCACCTTTTCTGATCTTGTCATCTTAGGAAGTTGCTCTAAAATGATGGAGAGGATCAGTGATTTACCCAGGGTCATACAGCTCATATGTGTCGGAGGTGGGATTTGAACTCAAGTCTCTCTGACCCCTGAGACTAGCTCTCTATCCATTCTGCCACACTACCTTTCTTAGTTTTGGAGGTTGTTCTAGAGTCAGGAAGACTTGAGTTAAGTCTAGCCTTAGACACTTACTAGCTGTATGGCTCTGGGTAAGTCACTCAACCCTGTTTGTTTCAGTTTCCTCAACTGGAAAATGAGCTGGAGAATGAAATGGCAAACCACTCCAGTATCTTTGCCAAGAAAATCCCGAGTGGAGTAACAAAGAGTTGGACACAATTGAATTGACTGAACAACAACAACAACAACAATGACAACAACAGCAATACCAGTTACCTAGGTAAATAGGATTCAGATAGATGTGTCCCCTAAAACTTTATATTACAAGTATCTACAATTCAAGTTCATAGTGGCAGAGCCATAACTGCAAAAGTGCTAGCATAGGACCAACATAAAGGACTCTAGCTTGGCTGGTGAATGACAACAGTATCTTTCATCAACACCTTGTATTTCTTCCTTCATGCTAGTCTCTCTTCCCCCTCAACCCTTCAGAATGCTTCCCAGTGCTCTGGATTTGTTTTTCCCTATGCATTCTTTGGCCAGACTCCAGCACAGCATCCCCTTTACTCTTTGGGACTAAGCCCTTCTTCTTCCCTACCCCATTTCCCAACATGCAGAATGTTCTCTTCCTCAAGTCTATTACTTGTTCTTAATCATCAACATTCCGTGATCCTCTTCCCCATAATGACTGTATATTTACAGTTCATTGTTTTCTCTTAGAGGAGATATTACAATCATCTGGTGTTTATATGCTTTACAGCTTCCAGATTCTTTTACATGTATCATCTTACTGCTGGTGTTTCCCTTTAAAAAGAAAAAGAAAAACAAAAACAGGGGTGTTTGGGCCAAGAGAGAGAAAACAAATCTTACAGGCAAATTCCTTTTATGAAAAAAATTTTGTTTGTTTTCCTCGTTCAGAAAGTTGAAATCCAGGAACACTTTTTCTTTATGCTTCTTAAAGGATCCTCACAACTAGCCAGGAAAAAAATTACCACCTATGGGATTAGGAACATGACTGGGTACTAATTCCCATAGGACATGAGGAATTTTGTTGTGTCTCTACTTTCTCAACTAATTATCCAAGACAGTTCCAATAGCACCTAACCTTTCTAAATGAGCACACTGGGTAATATCATTAGTATCCTTTACCAAAATAGAACTTGGCAAGAAGATTGAACTATTAACAGAAAGAACCCCCTGCTTATAATCCTTACACATTCACAAATAATATAATACAAAATAAGACATGGCAAGTGCCTAAGATCAGGGTAGGGAGAGGCTTCTTGAAGGAAGCAAGTGATACCTTAATTGAGTCTTGAAAGAAAGCAGCTTGGTACCCAAAGGTGCAGGTTCAATCTTGTCCCTCCCATACTCATTAAAAACCAGTGGTTTCCTATTGCCTCCAGGATCCAATAAAAAATGCCCGCTTTGGCATTCAGAGCCTTTCATAACCTAGACATCTCTTACATTTCCAGTCTCTTAACACCTTACACCCTAACATGTGTTCTCTAATCCAGTGACACTAGCCTTCTGGCTGTCTCACCATCAAGAAACTCCATCTCAGAGCTCTGGGCATTCTCTCTGACTATCCTCCCATCCATGTTAGAAATGCTCTGCTTAAACTACTGTCCTCCCTGACTTCCTTTAAGTCCTAACTAAACTCTTACCTTCCACAGGAAGCCTTTTTCAATCCTTCTTAATTTTAGTGTCAATTACTTCCTATTTACCCTAGCAGTTTGCTTTGTATATATTTGTATATTGTGCCCTTCATTATACTGTAAATTTCTTGAGGTCAGGAACTGTCTTTTGATTCTTTTTGTATCAGCAATACTTAGCACACTGCCTGGCATATAGTAAATCTCTAATAAATGTTTGTTGATTGATTAACAGTACCATGTGCCCTTATACTGGGCTTTTGGTCTTTCAAATCTTCCTGAGTCTGGGAAGACATACACCATACCTTCTCCCCCACCCCATGTTAGCCATATTGCAAAAGAAACACACACACACACACACCAAGAAAAACAAAGAAAAATTTAAAAGTATGCTTCAATTTGTACTCATAATTCATCAGTTCTCTCTCTGAAATTTACTTTGATCATTATCTTGATCAGACTAGCTAAGTCTTTCATATTTGATCATCATTACAATATTGTAGTTACTATATATAGTATTTTCCTGGTCCTGCTCACTTCACTTTGTATCAATTCATGTAAGACTTTCTGGATTTTGATGCAAAGCCAAGATGGCAGATTAAAGGTAGGAACTTGTCTGAGCTCTCACAAATTCTCTTCCAAACATATTTAAAATAATAGCTCAAAATTAATTCTGGAGTGACAGGACCAACGAAAGGATAGGGTGAAACAAATTCCAAGCCCAAAACAACTTAGAAGGTCAACAAGAGATGTCTGTCTCACAGGGGTGAGATTGGAACACAGTTCAACACAGGTGGCACCCAGGCAAGTCAGCAGAGTAGGCCTTTGAGGTAACCAAATCACAGGCAACGATTTCCTGAAACTCTCAGTCCACATGCAATAAGGGGGCCTGACAGTTAGTCAGAAGGAAATTACTGTGGACACTTTCTAGTGATGGGAGCAGGACTTTGATGTACTGCCCATATGGGGATCTGGATCATGGGCCTACATCACTTTCCCAGGTGGAAGAGCAGCACTAGCACACTAGGGCTTGCAACCACAGGGAAGTAGGTACTGTGGTCACAGTTTCAGAGTTGAAAAGAGTGCTTGTGGTTGTTCACAAATTAGAGCACAAGCCAGGAGAGCAGTGACCTCACCTCTCATTAGATCATACCACCTTAGAACTGAAAACTTACAGGTCTCCAGAATAGCTCTGAAGACAGCAGCATGAAAAATCTGAAGCTCTAGACAGTGCCCTTTCCACCCCAGAAGAAGAACTCAACTTTATTATTATTTTTTGAAATAATATTTTACTTTTTCTTTAAGTATATATGAAATAATTTTTAACATTCATTTAAAAATTTGGAGTTTCAGATTCTCTCCCTCCCTCTGTCTGCCCTTCCACATCTCTGAGATGATAAATATTCTGATATAGGCTATACATGTGCGATCAAGTAAAACATTTCCATATTCATTTTGTGGAAGAAAACTCAAAAAAGAAAGAAAGAAAGAAAAAGAAAGTGAGAGAGAAAATAGTATGCTTCATTCTATATTCAGACTTAATCAGTTCTTTCTTTGGAGGTGGTTAGTATTTTTCATTGTGAGTCCTTTGGGATTGTTTTGGATCATTATATTGTAGATAATAGCTGCATCATTCACAGTTGTTCATCATACAGTATTGCTATTACTGTGTACAATGTTCTCCTGGTTCTGCTTACTTCACTCTAAAAAAAACCTTTCCAGGTTTTCATCTGGCAGAGCCCAACTTTAACATAAAGTTAAAAATCAAGAAATAGGCTGGAAAAAATGAGCAAGCAAGCAAAAATGAATCTGACCACAGAGAGTCACTATAGTTACAGGAAAGATCAAAACAAACTCAGAAGAAGACAAAAAAATGGCTACAAGCAAAGCCTCAAAGAAAACTGAATTGGTGTCAAGCCCAAAAAGAATTTCTGGAAAAGATTTTAAAAGGATTTAAAACATCAAATAAGAAGAGTACAGAAAAATGGGAAAATAGATGGAAGTGATGGAAAAGAATCATGAAAAAAAGAGTCAACAACTTGGTAAAGGAAGAACAAAAAAATGGAAAAAGGTGTACAAAAATTCACTGCAAAAACTCCTTTGAAAGTAGACTTGGTCAAATTTAAAAACAGGTACAAAAGCTTACTGAATAAAAAATTCCTTAAAAAATTAGAATTTGGCAAGTGGAAGCTGATGACTTCATGAGAAATTTTTGAAAAACCAATAAAATGAAATGAAAAGAATAATAAAAAAGAACAAATGTGAAATATCTCATTAAAAAAAAACAGCTGACCTGGAAAATAGACCCAGGAATTTGAGAATCATTGTACTACCAAAAAGCCATGATTTTAAAAAAAAGGGAATCTAGACATCAAATTTCAAGAACTCATGAAGGAAAATTTCAGCAGTATCCTAGAACCAGAGAGTAAAATAGAAATTGAATGAATCCACTGATCACCTTCTGGAAGAGATTCCAAAATAAAAACTCCCAGCAATATTATAGCCAAATTCCAGAGCTTCCAGATCAAGGAGAAAATATTGCAAGCAGTTAGAAAGAAACAATTCAAATATCATGGAGCTGCAGTCAGAATAAGACAGATTTTAGCAACTTTTATATTCAAAGATTGATGGGCTGGGAACATGATATTCTGAAGGACAAAGGAACTAGGAATATAACCAAGCATCACCTGCCTAGCAAAACTGGCTATAGTCATTCCAGGGGAAAATGATATTTAATGAAATAGACAACCTTCAAGCATTCCTCATAAAAAGACCAGAGCTGAATAGAAAATTTGATTTTCAAATAAAACACTCAAGAAGCATAAAAGGGTAAATAGGAAAGAGAAATCATAAGAGATTCAATAAAGTTAAATTGTTTACATTCCTTCATGGGAAGATGATACTTGTGGTTCTTAAGAACTTTATTAGGGCAGTTAGAAGGCATATACATAGAGGGCATCAATGTGAATTGACTATGATGGAATGATATCCAAAAAAACAAAATTAAGGGGTGATAAAGAGGAATGTATTGGGAGAAGGAGGAAGAGAGAGATAGAATGTGGTAGATTATCTCACATAAAAGAACCACAAAAGAGCTTTTATAGTTGTGGAGAAGATTGGAATTGGCTGAAAGAGGGAATAACATATATACTCGGTTTGGTATAGAAAGGGAAGTATGAAGGAAGATGGGTAAGAGAAGGAGGTGGTATTGTTGATAGAAGGGAGAACATATTGAGGGAGGCATTGGTCAGAAGGAAAACACTTTTGAGTAGGGACAGGGTGAAAGAACAGAGAGAGAGAGAGAGAGAGACAGAGGCAGAGAGATAGAGAGAGACAAAGTAAGAGACAGAGAAGGATAAAGATGGAAAATAGGATGGAGGGAAATACATAGCTAGAATTCATAACTGTGAATGTAAATAGGATGAACTCAACTGTAACATGGAAGCAAATAGTAGAGTAGATTAAAAACCAGAATCCTACACTATGTTGTTTATAAGAAATACACTTGAAACAGGGAAACACACAGAGTAAAGGTAAATAGCTAGAGCAGAATGTGTTATGCTTCAGCTAAAGAAAAAAAAACCACAGGGATAGCAATCATGATTTTAAACAAATCAAAGGCAAAAAATAGATCTAATTAGAAGAGTTAAGCAAAAAATTACATCTTGTTAAAAGTATCAATGAAGTATTGATACTAAACATATATGCACCAAATGATGTAGCATTCAAATTCTTAAAGCACAATTTAAATGAGTTATAGGAGGAAATACACAGTAAAATTATGTAAGTGGGGAACTCACATTTACTCTCTCAGAACTAGATAAATGCAAACAAAAAAGAAGACTGAAGTTAAGAAGATGAGATTTTTTAGAAGAGTTAGATAGGAGAGACCTCTGGAGAAAATTGAATGGCAATAGAAAGGACTATCCCCTTTTCTCCACAGTAAAGGGCATCCATACAAAAATTGACAGTGTATCACAACCAAATGCAGAAAAGCAGAAATATTGACTCCTTTTCAGATCATAATGCAATAAAAAGTATATTCTACAAAGTGCTGTGGAGAGATAGATTAAAAATTAGTTGGAACCAGGGCAGCTAGGTGGCGCAGTGGATAAAGCACTGGCCCTGGATTCAGGAGTACCTGAGTTCAAATGTGGCCTCAGACACTTAACACTTACTGGCTGTGTGACCCTGGGCAAGTCACTTAACCCCAATTGTCCTGCAAAAAAAAAATAAATTAAAAATTAATTGGAACCTATATAATTTAATCCTAAAGAATGGTTGAACAAAGAATAAATCATAGAAACAACCAATAATTTCATTAAAGAGAAAGACAACAATGTAACAACTTACCAAACTTTATGGGATGCAGCCAAAGCAGCACTTAGGGGAAAATTTACATCTCTGAAAACTTAAATCAATAACATTGAGAAAGAACAGATCAATGAATTGGGCATGCAACTAAAAAAACAAACAAACAAACATTTTAAATCTCAACCAAATTGGAAATCCTGAAAATCAAAAGAATAATAAAATTGAAAGTAAGAAAACCATTGAACTAATAAACAAAACTAGGAGCTGGTCTTATGGGGGAAAAAACCCAATAAAATAGATAGATCATTGGTTAGTTTGCCTAAAAAAAGAAAGGCCAAATTACCACTATCAAAAATGAAAAGGGTAAATTTACCACCAATGCAGAGGAAATTAAAGCAATTACTAGGAACTATTTTGCTCAATTATATGCCAATAAATCTGACAATCTATGTGAAATGGATGAATATTTATAAGAACATAAATTGCCCAGATTAATAGAAGAGGAAAGAGAATACTAGATAATCTCATTTTAGAAAAAGAAATTAAAGAACCATAAATGAACTCCTTAAGAAAAATCCTCAAAACCGGGTGGATTACAAGCGAATTCTACCAAACATTTAAAGAACAATTAATTCTAATATAATAAAAAAAAAGTATTTGAAAAAATAGATAAAGGAGTTCTGCCAGCTTCTTTCAACTATAGTATTGCTACCTAAACCAGGAAAAGCAAAAACAAAAAAAGAAAACTATATACTAATTCTCCTAATGAATATTGATGAAAAATTTTAAATAAAATACTAGCAAGGACATTGCAACAATAGAGCACAAAGATCATACACTACGACCAAGTGGAATTTATACTATGAATGCAGGATTGATTCAATATTAGGAAAACTATCAGCATAGTTGAGCATATTGATAACAAAACCAACAAAAGTTGTATGCTTATCTTAATAGATGCATGAAAAGTTTTTTTGACAAAATACAATGCTTATTCCTATTAAAATGACTAGAAAGGATAGGAATGAATAGAGCTTTCTTTAAAATTCTAAGTTGCATCTATCTAAAACCATCAGTAATCATTATCTATAATGGGGAAAAACTGTGGTCCTTCCCAGTAAGATCAGGGGTGAAGCAGGAATGCCCATTATCACTTTTATTCAATATCATACTAGAAATGCTAACCATAGCAATAAGAGAAGAAAAAGAAATGGAAGGAATTAGAATCAGCAATGAAGAAATAAAACTATCACTTTCTGCAAATGATATGATGATATACCTGGAAAATCCTAGAGAATCAATTAAAAAAAACTAGTTGAAATAATCAACAACTTTGGCAAAATTGCAGGATATAAAATAAACCTACATAAATCAGTATTTCTATATATTACCAACAAGGTCCAGCAGCAAGAGATAAAAAGAGAAATTCCATTTAAAATAACTGTAGACAATATAAAATAATTGGGAGTCTACCTACCCAGACAAACCCAGGAACTATAAGAACACAATTACAAAATGCTTTTCATTCTAATTAAGTCAGATCTGAATGATTGGAAAAATTTAAATTGCTCATGGGTAGGGCAACCTAATAAAATAATAATGACTATTATGCCTAAATTAATTTACTTAGTACCATACCAAATAAACTACCAAAATATTTTATAGAGCTAGAAAAGGTAACAGCAAAATTCATGTGGAAGAAGTCAAGAATACCAACTGAATTAATGAAAAAATTGTGAAGGAAGGTCACCAAGCAATACCTGATCTCAAACTGTATTATAATGTAGTAATCATGAAAGCACTGTGGTATGAAATAAGAGATAGAGTAGTGAATCAGTGGAATACATTAGGTACACAATGCACAATATGTAATGACCATAGTAAAGTAGTGTTTTATAAACCCAAAGACCCCAGCTTCTGGGACAAGAACTCACTATTTAACAAAAATTGCTGGGAAAATTGGAAAGCAGTTTGGCATACTCCTTTGCCTAAAGAGATTTTTTTTTTAAAGGAAGGGATGAAGGACCTATTTATAGAAATATGTTTCTAGCAGCTCTTTTTGTGGTGGTAATGAATTGGAAATTGAGGGGATGCCCATCAATTGGGGAATGGCTGAACAAGTTGTGGTATATGATTGAAATGGAATACTGTTGTTCTGTGAGAAATGATGAGCAAGTTTCTTTAAAAAAAAACCTGGAAAGACTTACATGAACTGATTCAAAGTGAAGTGAAGAGAACCAGGAGAACATTGTACACAGTAACAGCAATATTGTATGATGATCACTTGTGAATGACAGCTATTCTCAGCAATACAAACATCCAAGATAATTCTGAAGGACTTAAAATAAAAAATTCTGTCCACCTCCAAAGAAATAACTGATGAATTTTGACTACAGATTGAAGCATACTCATTATTACTCTATTTTTCATCTCTCTCTCTCCCCCCTCAGTTTTCTTTCACAACATGAACAATATTAAAATACATTTTGAGGTACATATATAATCTATTTCAAATTGCTTACTGTCTCAAGGAAGGAAAAGGGAGGGATGGAAAGTATTTGGAACTCAGAATTTTAAAAAAATGAATGTCAAAAATGGTTTTTGCATGTAGTTGGAAAAATACATTTTTAAATCATGAAAGTATTTTATTATTTTCCAGTTACATGTAAAGATAGTTTTCAACATTTGTTTTCATAAAATTTTTTTTTCATGACTCACCATTTCCTTTATTTGTACAAAATAGTGAATAACCATACAGGCTGAGAAAAAATGGTGGTTTTAGGATTTAAACATGTCCTTCTGCCCTGAATGAAGCATCTATTTTGAAGGCGTGGGACTTTCAGCTTTAACCCCAGCATCTTTGGGTTTGGACTCCGGAGGCTTAGCAGCCTTGGAATCACTGGACTTGGCTGCCTTGGGATCAGACTTAGTTGCCTTGGCAGTAGAGTTGGTGACCTTCGTGTCAGACATGGTGGCTTTGGCAGCCTTGGGATCAGACTTGGCAGCCTTGGGGCCAGATTTGGTAGCCTTGGAATCAGACTTACTGACTTTGGTGTCAGACTTGGCAGCCTTGGGGTCAGTGGTTCTGGCAACCTTAGAGTCAGGATTTGTAATCTTGGGGTCTGGCATTTGATGCTGAACCTAGGGCCTGTATGCTTGGTGACCATCTTTGAGGCCAGAATGCCAGACACTGGCCTTGGGAATCTTGGGCATCTTGGGACTGAGGAGCTTGGCCTTGGAGACCTTGGTGCTCAGCGCCTTGATGGCCTCTGCTCGGGCCTCGATGGCTTTGGCATTGTTGGACTGCATCTTCTTCAGTCCCTTCTTGTTGTGTTTCTTGGCAAAGAGCATGTTTCTCAGAAACTTGGGGTCAACCCCTTTCAGAGACTCTTATCTCTGTGACCTAGGTTTCTTGATGCCATTTCTGTGTCATTTTCTTTATTGGTTGTGGGTAGTATGGTTCTTAGACTTAGCCATCTTTACACTGCAGTTTGTGCTAACAGGCACTCCACTGACTGGAAGATTCATAAGATTTTTAGTTCCAAATTTTTCTCCCTCTCTTCCTTCCCTCCCCCTCCCCAAGATGGAAAGCAATCTGATATAGGTTATATATGTACAATCACAAAAAATGCTTTTTAAATAAATGGTTTCCCAGGTTTTTCTTAAACCATCCTGCTCATCATTAATACAGTTCACAACTCCACCAATGGTGAATCAGTATGCCCATTTTTCTATATCTTCTCTAGCATTTTTCATTTTCCTCTTCTGTCATGTTAACCAATCTGATTGGTGTGAGGTGGCCATGCCTTCTTTTTACTTTAACTTAAAGCCCATGCAGAAGAATGTGCTGAGGTTTTGAGACTTTCTCCAAAGACTTCATCCCCTATACATTCTGTCCTAATACTTCTCCAAAATGGTGCTACCAAGTGAGGAATTCAGGTTGATTGATACCCAGATAGTATTTCTTAGATTCCCAGAACAGTGACAACTTCTCTAGCAGGTTCACTGATAAGCCACACTATTACAGTCTACCCTTCCCCTTCTCTTCTTTCCAAGGTTTTGCATCCCAACAGGCTTAAAGAAGATCTCTAGCAAAACATCTAAGGTAAAGCAAAAAAGGCAGGAGTAGAAATAATGATCTAAACCAAATATAGGGGGGCAGCAAGGTGGCACAGCAGATAAAGCACTGGTCCTGGATTCAGGAGTACCTGATTTCAAATCTGGTCTCAGACACTTGACACTTACTAGCTGTGTGACCCTGGTAAAGTCACTTAACTCCTATTGCCCTGCAAAAAATAAACAAATAAACAAACAAATAAATAAAGCAAATATATGTGCTCACTATTTGAAGTTAATGTTTAATTCACTACTCTAGCATGAGTTTCTCATAACAAGTTGTTTAGAACACATTTTAATTCATATTGATTGTGATATCTTCCTGGTCATTAAGAATATTTGAATTCTATCAGCATAACTGCAGGACATTAGGTTAATAGAGAGTTGTTGAATTAATAGAGAGCTGTTGAATCTGGCAAGGAATTAATGTGACACTATGCTTGAAACATTCTATTAACCTAAAATTTAAAAAGTGAAGATGTCAGGTTTGTTGCCCAGCTTACCTTGTATATCTCTTCCACAACAACTTAGAAAACACATTGGACCATCTGATTGGGAAAGCAAAAAAAAAAAAAAAAGTCAGGTGTCTGTTGAGTGATGACAGCAGAGAAAGAATCTGAAAATGGAAGTGGGGAGAAAGGTATATGTGAAATCCTCCACCTCATCCTGGGTATCAGAATGTATGAGAGAAGGAAGAGCCAACCTTAGAACAGGTGCCAAGAAATGTGATGCCTTAAGGAGAAATTTAGATTTCAATGAATACCACAGGATGAGAGAAAGAGATCTAGGGTTATAAATCATAGATTTTGAGTTTGGAGAGCCCTTAGAGATTATCTAGTCCAATTCCTTCATTTTACAGATGAGTAAACTGAGGCCCAGAGTGATGAAGCAACTTGTTTAAGGTCACAAAGGTCCTCTGTCCATTTTATCCACGTGTGACAATCATGGAGGCTTCCAAAGGGTGCATTGTAAATGAAGGGAAGATAGAGGATAGGATTGTTTACTATGGGTGTAAGATCAGGGGGAGAAAGAGTGGCAGCATCTTGGAATTTGTGGCTCTTATGGGTAGTACAACTGAAAGTGTGTCACTGCTCATTTCATGAAATGGTCAGCCATTCTTAACACATTCCCTATCAGTGCACATTCCTTGATGACAGTCCTATCTTCAGGAAAGGATGGTTTTGGCACTTATTTGGTTGTGAGCATATTATACCATAATAAGTATTCCTTATTGTCATAGTAGAGAAGTCAAATTCTGCTTGTTGTCAATTAGCATTTATTAAGCACCTGTTACATGCCAGGCACTGAACTAAGCATTGGGAAAACAAAGCAAGGCAAAAATCCATCTCTGCTTTTAAAGAGCTCAGAGGCTAATGAATAAGACCTAAACAACTATGTACAAACAAGATTAAATTGAATAAATTGGGACTAGTCTCAGAAGGAAGGCAACTAAGATTATGGAGGATTTTTTTTTTCTTGGAGGCAATCAAGGGTTAAATGACTTGTCCATGGTCATGCAGCTAGTAAAATGTCTGAGGTCAGGTTTGAACTCTGGTTGTCCTGACTCCAGGGTCAGTTGCTCTACCCATTGTGCCACCTATTTGCCCCTTTTATGGAGGATTTCTTGCAGAATGTTGGACTTTAGCTGAGACTTAAGGGAAGTTGGAGAAGCTAGGGGTGTAGATGAGGATGAAGAGGATTCCAAGAATATGGGATGTCCATGAAAATTCCCTGAGTTGGAAATGGAGCATTTGTATGTGAGGCTGTGCAGCAAGGAGGCTGTGTGGGAGAATAAAAAGACTAGAAGTAAGCAAGGGGGCAAGCTATGAAAGGCAAACTTTCTGTACCCAACTCTATAATTGGGTAGTCAAGCACTTAGAATCAGACTACTACAAGTGGGAGGGTCATCTATGATACCAAATCTAGCATTTTGCAAATGAGGATACTGAGACCCAGTGAGGGCAAGTGATTTAATCAGGGTCACTCAGCTTAAAAAACAGTATTATAGATCTGGAACTCAAGTCCAATGCTCTTTCCATTCCCACAGGATTCCTGAAACATGTCATTATCTTCTGGAATCCCCCTAAAGCAAGGGGGATTTTGTAACCCAGAGAAGCTGGGTTACAAAACCAAAATTTGACAGCCCAAGAAATGGCAAAAAAAATCTTGCATGTTTTCTTTGCAAATTGCCTTTAAATGTGAAATGTATGACTCAATATACAGAGCTTCTGAGTACATCACTGCTGCCCTCCCTCCCCACTGTCTGTAACAGTGTGCGTCATTGATTAGGAGAATTTAATCATGTGACACCAACTTTCTACATGGCAACTCATGCAAAAGCAATCTGTCAGAACCTGTCACTGTGGATCAGAGCTAAATGTCACCCAGTAGGGTAGAGCTGTAGCTCTGTGGGAGTCCTTCTCTGATGCTCTGATGGTGATTGTTATGAAAGGCAGGAGAGGGACAGCCAGGCAATGACCGTGTTTCCTCTTCTGATGTGCTCATAACATGTGTTATTTTTGCCCCTGGAGAGGATGTTTTCCATGTTTTCTCAATTGACTATTTTTTTTTCTGTAATATTGAAAAAAAAGTCATTACTCATCATCACAACCATTTGGTACTAGTAAGAAATTTCAAAAATTAGGTGAGTGCCACATATTAGATCAGCAAAATACAGGAGCAACTAAAGACAATAACCCAGCCATTGAAAAGCTCAAGATAAACTACTAGAAGGAATCCCTATTTAATAAGAACAGCTGAAAATATTCAAAAGCAATTTGGCATAAAATAAATCTAGACCTATATTTTATACAATATTCAACAAAAATGGATACTTAAATATAAATGATCACATCCTGAGAAAATATGGGAAGAACAAAAGAAGAAATTACTCTCAGATCTGTGATTATGGTAAAAATTTTTAGATTTTTTTTTGGGGGGTGAGGCAATTGGTGTTAAGTGACTTGCTTGGGGTCACACAGCTAGTAAGTGTCAAGTGTCTGAGGCTGGATTTGAATTCAGGTCCTCCTGAATCCAGGGCCAGTGCTTTATCCACTATGCCACCTAGCTGCCCCCCAAATTTTTAAGTGAACAATGTGTTAAGGTGATCATGATAAATTAAATAAACAATTTCAATTGTATGAAGTGTTTAAAAAAAAGCTTTTGTAAGAATAAAATCAATGCAGGTTAAATAAGAAGAAAAATTGTCAAAAGGGGGAAAGTTTTGGATCAAATATCCATTATAAAAATTTTATATGCAAAGTATATAGATAGTTAACACAAATGTGTCAAAGAACCATTCCTCAATGGATGAGTGGTCAAAGGATATGAACAGTGTTCCAAAAAATAAATACAATTAGCAACCATATGAAAATATGTTCCAAATCACCAAAACAGTAAATTAAAACAACTCTATGGCTTTTACTTATAACCATCAAATTGATGAAAGATGATAAAATACAGAACTATACAATGCTGGAAGGTCTATGAGAAGAGAGGCATATTAATATACTGTTGATGGAGCTTCGCATGGGTCAATTCACTCTGTTTTTTTTTTTTTAAGTGAGGCAATTGGGGTTAAGTGACTTGCCCAGGGTCACACAGCTAGTAAGTGTCAAGTGTCTGAGGCCGGATTTGAACTCAGGTACTCCTGACTCCAGGGCCGGTGCTCTATCCACTGCGCCACCTAGCTGCCCCGGGTCAATTCACTCTGGAAAACAGTTTGGAATTATGCAAAAAAGTTCAAAACTATCCATATACTTTGGTCCAATGATCCTACTACTGGGTATATACCCTAATGTGGTCAAAGATGAAAACAAGGGTCCTAAAATATTCATAGAATGCTTTTGGATCATTTGCGGTAGCAAAACCTTGAAAACTAAGTATGTGCAAAGACTGAATATCTGTAATGCAATACTATTACAATTTAAGAAATTATGAGTATGAGGAATTTAAAAAATCATTTAAAGATTTGTATGTACTGATATAGAACAAATCCCAAACCGGGAAGACTATATATTTATATAGTTTATTATAATTTAATATATAATTAATATAATATATTAAATCTAATCTAACATAAAACTGTAGTAATGAAAATAAATGCAACACCAAAATCAGGTTAATTATGATGATCAATCTTAGCTGTGGAGAACAGATGATGAAACGAGCTTATCTACTATTGGTGGGGAGGTGAGTGTGTATGGGGAGGAGGAGGATAGGGTGGATGATAGAAATTGCATTTACCATCTAAAGGGTTAGTTTTTTTGGTCAGTCTTGCTTACCTGTTTTTCTTTTTTGAGGGATGGGAGTGTATGTGTGTGTGTGTGTGTGTGTGTGTGTGTTTGTATGTATATATGCATACATATAAGAGAGTATATTATGGTGAAAAAAGGAAAAGGCAGTGACAAAACTTTTTAAAGGCCACTACTCACTTTTGAGTAATTATTAATTATAATTATTATTATCAGTATGATTATTCATAATAATGTGAGCTCTGATTATTGTTATCTTCTTGACTCTAGAATATCGATTGCATTGATTTTCATCTCTCCACTTATATAGACACCTCCATAATTCAGTCCTTCAATCCCTTCTCAATTGGACTACTGAAACAGCCTCCAAACTATATCACATGCTGCCAAAATAATCTATCTAGAGCACTAATTTGACCATATTTCCCCCTTCTCAGAAAATATCAGTGGTTTTTTTTTGCCTCTAGGATGAAATACCAACTCATCATCTTGTCATTTAAAGCTCTTTATAATTTGGCTCTACCCAGTAGAGAAAAAACAACTTATTTTGGAGTAAGAGGAGCCTCTATCATACTTCCTACCTCTGTGACCTTGGGCAAATCATTCAACTTCTCTAAGCCTAAGTTTCTTATTTTGTAAAATTCAGGGGTTGTGCCAGATGGTTTTTTAGGTACCTTCCTGCTCTAAATTTTTTATTCCATGATGTTATAATTTTCCAAGCTGATTTCACAATAATTACCTTCTCAAATTCCATCTTCCACTTCTGTATCTTTATGTAGGCTGTTTGTTCCCCTTGCCTGGAAGACACTTCTCCACTTCTATTTCCAAGAATCCCTAGCTTCCTTTAAAATTTAACTTAGATACCATCTCCATAAGAAATCTTTACTAATTCTACTGATGATTGTTTTTGTCCCTTTTTTTCTCCTCTAATGATCATACACACATACACACACACATCTCTGTTTGAATATCTTCTTCCCTAAGTAGAAGTACTTAATAAATGCTTTTCCATTGCATTCCCTAATCATTTATTGATGAGCATAAGCAAACAACCATGAAAATAATTGCAACAAGTAGAGAAATTCTATAAAGAACATAACAAGACAAAATCAAGTCAACCTATACATTAATACTTTCTGACTTCAATTTGAAGATTAGCAGAAAAAAACAATATTGGTATATGTGTGTGTATATATATATCTATATCTATATGTATATGTATAGAGATATATAGATATAACCTATATCAGATTACCTGCTGTCTAGGGGAGGGGGGAGGGAGGGGAGGGAGGGAGAAAAATCTGAAATTGTAAAGCATGTATAAACAAAAGTTGAGAACTATCATTACATGTAACGGAAAAATAAAATATCTCATAAAAAAAACAAAAAAACAAAACAAAAAAAAACAATATTGGAATATATAGTTCAGATTGAAAAAATGGAAGAATTCAAAGACATATAGACTGTTCAGAGGCTTCATGCCTATCAATCATAAATAACTTCTTTAAGGAGTTAATTAGAAGACCTTAGGCTTGGGGTACAATGAACACTCTCCTTAAAAGAAAATAATTTCTTTAAATATACAGAAAATGACTGCTTACAAGACTGGAAGAAAAAAATGCATCACTTTGACTCAATTCCAAACTCTGGATTCATTGATAGATTTACTAATTATCAATTCACACACAGTTGCTTAGAGAAAAAGAAATCCAAATGTGTAGTTTCCCCTGCTTATTGAGAATCTGTCTAAGTCACATTTTAGCTTGACAATGAAACAAAAATTCTATTAAAGGGCAAAACAAAAATATAAAGTTTAATTTTAGTGTTTTGGATTTGCTTAAAAATAATAACTTATAATAGTATAATATAACACAATAACATTAAATGTCAGGGAACCCTGGAAAATCATTTCCCTAAAATCATTTGGTCTTGTTAGTGTTGGAGAAAGAAGGACTACTCTTAATTAGATTAATCCAGGGATAATACTGATCTTCCTCTGACCACCACCCTCAGTGATTTTCAGGGAGTTCAAGGTTCCTCTCTGAACTTTGATTGTTTCCTTGTAGAAAATGTGTAGGCCTTTGATAAGGGGATAGGGATGGGGGTCACAGGAGGAGACTTCTGTGAAAAACATCGTTTGCTTGTCATTTAAGTATTGATAGAGTTTTTCTTCATTCAGATAAGTCCATGTATTTCAGAACAAGCACACTATCTTAATATTAATTCTTGATTTTTTGGGGGGGGGGTCAGGGCAATGAGGGTTAAGTGACTTGCCCAGGGTCACAGAGCTAGAAAGTGTCAAGTATCTGAGGCTGGATTTGAACGTAGGCCCTCCTGAATCCAGGGCCAGTGCTTTATCCACTAATTGTTGATATTTTAAGAGACACAAGGGGCCTTAATAGATATGCTTCCATACCAATATAAGAGTAATTTCAGAATCCGTTTTTTAAGTATGATTTAAGATGATTGTTTAGTTAAAGCAAAGTTCAAAATAAAATGCCAATAAAGAAGAAAGGATTAAGATGAAAAGATATGCTATTAAGTTATACCACCCCACCCAGCAGAGCCAAGATGGTGGAGGAAAGACAATAAACACTCAGACTTCCTGACACAATTACTTCAAAAAAAACTCCAAACACCACTAGAAAGCAACTCTTGGAGCAACAGAATGCACAAAAAGATGGCTGAGATTATTTTCCAGCCAAAGACTGCTTGGAAGTTCATCAAGAGAGGGAGCTGGGCTTGGAGTGGAATTTAGCCCTACAATCATGCCAGCAGAGATCCAGCCATAGTCAGGTCACACTGGAGAAACTTACCCCAAGCCTCCAAATCAGCTGCAGTGCCAGGGTCTTCTAGAACTCAGCTCACAGACTGGTAAGAGGACTGAACGGCAGGCCAGGGGGAATCTATAGGAGTATATGCAGGAGATAAGGGGGATTTTGGATGTCCTACCCCAGATAGGAACCAGGAAGAAACCTTTAGCAGTGGCGGCCCAGGTGAGGGAGGGGTGCAGGCTCCTCAGAGCTAACAACCAAGAGCACACAAAGTGTTGCTGCTTGGTTAATTAACAAGTTGTCCTGGAGTTATATACTGACCAGAGAAAAGACCAGGTGAGTGAAGAAATTGCCTCTCATTAATTCATAACACCTGCAGCTTGGGACAGTGCAACCTGGAAACAGTACCCCACTTTAAGGAGGAGTTAAAAATCAAGTAAAAGACAGACAAGATGAGCAAGTGGAGAAAGTTGTGAACCACAGAAAGCTTCTTTCATAACAAGGAAGGTGGATATGCACCTTAAGAAGAGGATAGCAATGTCAGAGCCCCTACATCTAAAGCTTCCAAGAAAAATATGAATTGGTGTCAGAACATAGAGGCATTCAAAAAGGACTTTGAATATAAAGTTAGAGAGGTAGAGGAAAAAATGGAAAAAAAGAAATGAGGGTAATACAGAAAAGTCATGAGAAAAGTCAACAGCTTAAAAAACCAAATGGAAAAGGAGATACAAAAACTCTGTGATAAAAATAATTGCCTAAGAATTAGGATTGAACAAATGAAAGCTAGTGACTTTATGAGAAACCAAGACACAATAAAGCAAATCCAAATGAATAAAAAAAAAATAGAGGGCAATGTGAAATATCTTCTTGGAAAAATTGCTGACCTGGAAAATAGATCCAGGAGAGATAATTTGAAAATTATTGGTCTACCTGACAATCATGATCAAAATAAGAGTTTAGACAGCATCTTCCAAGAGATTGTCAGGGGAAATTACCCTGATATTCTAGAAGCAGAAGGTAAAATAGAAATTGAAAGAATCCACTGATTACCTCCTGAAAGAGATCCCAAAAGGAAAACATCTAGGAATATTATAGCCATTCCAGAGCTCCCAGGTCAAGAAGAGAATATTGCAAGCATCCAGAAAAAAGCAATTCAAATACTGTGGAGCCACAATAAGGATAGCACAGGATCTAGCAGCTTCTACATTAAAGGACTGGAGGGCATGGAATATGATATTCCAGAGGGCAAAGGAATTGGGTTTACAACCAAAAATCACCTACCCAGAAAAACTGAGTATTTTTTTTCAGGGGGAAAAGTGGGAATTCAATGAAAAAGAGGACATTTAGGTATTTGTGAAGAAAAGACCTGAACTGAATAGAAAATTTGACTTTGAAATGTAAGACCCTAGAGAAGCATAAAAAGATGAACAGGAAAAAGAAATCATGAGAGATGTTAAAAGGTTAAATTGTTTACATTCCTACATGGGAAGATGATATGTCTAAATCATAAGAGCCTTCTGAATATTAGGGCACATGATAGGAATAAATTTAGACAGAGGGCACAGGTGGGAATTGATTATGAAGGCATGATACCTGTAAAACATTTATTTTTTGTTTCTCTTTTTTTGGGAGGGTGGTCGGGGTTTATGAGTGTCTTGTGTTTGAGGCTGGGTTTCGGCTGGGTCCTCCTGGTTCCAGGGTGGGTGCTTTGTCCACTGTGCCACCTAGCTGCCCCATTATGACATTTTTGGGGTAAAATTGAGGGGGGTAGAGAAATACACTAGGCGAGGGGATAGGGGAGTGGTAAAAAGGGGGCAACATCTCCCATGAAGGAAGTAGGAAAGGGCATATGGAGTGGGGGGAGAGATGGGGGAGGAGTGGGGAAGTGAAGGAGCCTTACACACATCAGAATTGGCTCAAAGTTGGCTCAGAGTTGGCTCAAGGAGGGAATAACATACACACCCCATCGAGTGGAGTAATCTATCTAATCCTGCAGGAAAGTAGGAGGGGAAGGGGATAAAGAGTGAAAGGTGAAAGAAGGGAAAGCAGAGTGGGGGGATTAGACAGAAGCAAAACACTTTTGAGGAGGAATAGTGTAAAAGGAGATAGAAAATAGAGTAAATATCATGGGAAAGGAATGAGACGGAGGGAAACAGTTGAAAATTCTTTGTTAAGTTTAAGGTACTATATAAAAGTCATCTATTACTGTTGCAATAACCAACCTCAAGGGTTTATTGTAAGTAAATCTCTCTTTAAAGCACTATATAATTGTAGCTTACTATAAAAAAATGATCAGCAGGATACTATCAGAAAGACCTGAAGGGACCTGCATGAGCTGATGCAAAGTGAAATCTACTGAATACAAAAGAACAGTATTATTGTGAGATGATGTGCTGTGAATGACTTGGTTTTTTTCAGCAATGCAATGATCCAAGACAAGTCTGAGGGTCTTATGAAAAAATGTAATCCATCTACAGAAAGAGAACTGATGGTATTTGAATACAGATTGAAACATAATTCTTTTTGATAATTACTTCATAGAAAAAAATATGATGAAAAGGCTGCTATCAGAAAAACCTGGAAAGACCTACATGAACTGAAGTAGAGTGAAATGTATTGTATACAAAATAACAGCAATAGTGTGGGATGATCTGCTGTGAATGACTTGGTTATTTTCAGCAATGCAATGATCCAATATAACTCTGGAGGACTTATGAAAATTGCAATCCATCTACAGAGAAAGAACTGATCGTGTCTGAAAACAGATTGAAGTATAATTTTTTTGATAGCTCCTTAATCTGAAGTTTTTGTCTGTTTTCTTTTACAACCTGGCTAATGTGGAAATGTTTTGCCTAACTACTCATGTATAACCTATATTGAATTGCTTGAGTTCTTGGGAGGTGGGGGAGGGAGGGAGGAAAAGAAGTTGGAACACAAAGTTTTAAAAAATTGATGTCAAAATTCATTTTTATATGTAAATTGGAAAATAAAATTTTAAACAAAAAAATAGTTATACCACCCTAACCCGACACTGCATCTCTGTGCTCCAGGCATTCTCTGAGACTTTCTCCATGCCTATAATGCTCTCTCTTCCACTCTGAATACTGACTTCCCTGATTTCCTTTAAATCCTAAATAAAATCCCACCTTCCCCAATCCCTCTTAATTCCAGTGTCTTCCCCCTGTTAATTATTTCTTATTTACCCTGTATGTAGGTTGCTTTGTATATATTAGTTTGCATGTTGTTTCCCCCATTAGATTGTTAAGTTCCTTGAGGGAAGGGACTGTCCTTTGTATTCCCAGTGTTTAGCACAGTACCTGGCACATAGTAGGTACTTAATAAATGTTTATTGAATTGAATAAATGAGCTGTCAACTCCATAAATTGGGAACTAGGTAAATATAAAGATATTGATTATAGCTAGCACCATTTCTTAGAGAAACTGATACAAAAGAGTGACCATAATGAGGAGACAAAAAGAAACTTCCTTCTCCTCAGGAAGCAAAAACTGGATCTCCTTGGCAAGTGGAGAACCCTACCAACAAGGGCAGCAGTGACTTAGAAGACGTTTGCAAAATAGTAAAGACAAAGAAAATTGAAGATTCCAGTATTATCTCACAGAATCAATGGAGAGGGATATGAAACTCTAGTAGATATAAGGCAAGATAAGTTAGATTATCCTGAGAACATTTGCAGATGAAACTGCAGCTATAACATATAGTTATGAAATGGACCAGATCTATTGCCATTCTTATAGTGATATATAGTAATATCATTAGCAACAATGGAACCATCCTTTGAATTTTACTACTTCAGTACCCAAAAAACTATATTAAAAAGTATTAATTTCACTAAAGAAGATTAAGTTGGAAAGAGCTAAGACATCTGATCCAATATGTAAGGAAAATTCAAGTTGGCAGCAATATAATTTTTAAATTAATTTTTTAAAAATTCTGAATGTAACAAACACCAAATAAAATGGACATTCCTCTGTAAAAAAGGTCTCAGTTTCCTCATCTGTAATGTTAGGGGTTTGGACTTGATAATCTCAAAGATCTCTTTACATTCTAAATCCCATAATTCCATGGGTCTATTCATCAGTTTTCAAAATACCTAAAAAAGTGGAAGATTACAAAAGAATGGAAAATATTCTGTTACCCCCAAAATATAAAAAATATGGACTTATAAGCCTACTTTCTTGCCTCTATAAAATCTTGATAGGACTAGTTTAACCATACATCAAGGCTGTTTGTGATGAAAACATTGAAGGGGAACAGGTCTTTTGGAGAAGATCTTTTAAAATCAGATATCATCTTCCCAGTCACATCACTGTTTGAGTGATGCTTAAAATACAAGACCCTGCTGTAATCTCTCGTTTGTTGATTCCCCCTAAACCTCCAAAGCAAACCAAAGGGCAACTGATTCAGCAGAATAAAATGTTGCCTTAAAGGCTCACCTAAAACAAACATCTCTTATGCATATGTTAAACCCATATAAATTTCTGTAACAGTCACAAAAGAGTTCCCGTTGTCCAATGATCTATTAAAAATTAACATCAAATGAGGCATTAGACAGGAATATATGCTTACAGAAGGTAATGTTGATGTCTATCATAGATTATATCCTTTACAATTGTTGTTCATTCATTTCTGTTGCGCCTGACTTAGTGACTCCATTTGGGGTTTTCTTGGCAAAGATACTAGAGTGGTTTGCCATTTCCTCCTGCAGCTCATTTGACAGATGAGGAAACTGAGGCAAATAGGGTTAATAGACTTGCCTAGGGTCACAAGCTAGTAAGTGCCTGAGGTCACATTTGAACTCTGGTTTTCCTGACTCCAGGCCCTGGAGCACTCCATCTATTGCACCACCTAGCTGTCCTTTACAGAGCCCCTCAAAAAGAAAAGGGATTTCCATATTGATTATTATTATTTCTTTTTGTGAGGCAATTGGGGTTAAGTGACTTGCCCAGGTTCACAGAGCTAGTAATTGTTAAGTGTCTGAGGCCGGATTTGAGCTCAGGTCCTCCTGAATCCAGGGCTGGGGCTCTATCCACTGTGCCACCTAGTTGTCCCCATATTAATTACTATAGCAACAATTCTAGCTGACATCTACATAATAGCTCACATTTTATAGTGATTTAAAGTTTGCAAAGCTCTTCAAATGCATTATTCATCTTGAGGCTCACAACAGCTCTGGAAATAGTGCTTTAAAGCTTATAAAATGGCAAAGTGCTTTGGAGAAATACTCCTTTTCAAGATAATGTTTTGTGGGTTGTACTGAGTTTAAGAATTCTCCAGCAACTTCTAAATGAGATTGTTAGTTATTTAGTCATTTCCTACATCTGTAATGGAAAAACAAAATGGCTGAAAAATGTATATTGCCCAGAATTCAGCATGCAATCAAATGAGTAGCCTATTGAATTAATTTGTCTCTCTGCTTATTTACCATTTTTCTATCTATGTATCATCTATGTATGTATGTATGTATTTATCTATCATCTATCTATCTATTTATCTACTATTTATCTACTTACCTATTTATCTCTTATCCCTCTTATGGGGGAGACAAGTACATTTAACATATTTGTAGCATAAATATACATATATGTACATACATACACACAATATTTTAGTCCAAGTTTCTGTGTGTGTGTGTGTGTGTGTGTGTGTGTGTGTGTGTGTAAATCCCTAGCAATCTAGGGAAATCAGGAAATGCTTCTCGTAGAAGATGGTGTCTGAATTTCATCTTAAAGAAAGAGGGGGCAGCTAGGTGGCGCAGTAGATAGAGCACCGGCCCTGGAGTCAGGAGTACCTGAGTTCAAATCCAGCCTCAGACACTTAACACTTACTGGCTGTGTGACCCTGGGAAAGTCACTTAACCCCAGTTGCCCCCCACACACACACACAAAGAAAGAGGGGACCTTCATGAGGTGACAGTAAGGCAGAAGTGAATTGCTAGCATGATGAATGGCCTATACAAAGACACAAGGATGGAAGATAGAGAACATTGTAAGTGAGGAACAGGGAGAGGAGCAATTTGGCCAGAGGTTTGGCAGCTCTAGCCTCTCCTGCTTTAACAAAGCCCTTCTCTCAAAGTATATTGAGATAAGACTTTGGGTCATTGTGCCTGCCTTCTGTACTGAATGCTTTCTTTTTGTGAGACTCTTAGTTTATTGTATAAATACTGATGCTTTGCTGACAAATTCACAGGCACGAAACCATGTATTCTAGAAGAGCTTATCATGTGGAAGCTCCTGAAAAATGTTCCCTGGATGATGATTTGGTCAACCTGGAGGTTCTAGATGAGGTATGATATCCTCAAAGAAGGAATTCTTGTGCATGTTGATATTATTTCCTATGAATTCATTTTTCATTCCTTCTTTTGAAGGCTTCCTTCGACTGAAGTCACATCAAAGTTAATTGTTTGTAGCCTTGGCATTAAGGGAATAACTAGGCACTGCGATTATGATCTTATATTATACATTCATTTATATTCTATGGAGTGATAAAGAAAAAAAAGCAGTTTCAATAAATCCCATTTTGTTGTGGGCCTGAATGATGAATGACATCCACTGAAATTATTTTCTGTTTTATAAAATGTGCAACTTATCCCTGAAAATCAGGATAGTTGTTTCCTCTTCTTAAAGAAGAATCATATAGTTAGGGAAAAATTGAGCTTAACATAGCTTGAATTCTATAATGAAAACTGTGATAAAGCCTGTATAAAATATGCATGTTTAATAGAGCTGTTAATTGCAAGAGACCTACATCTTCTAGCTCTGGGGAACCTTAACTCTAATGCCTAAATCACTGAAGTATGATAAAGAAGTGTTTGAATTCTCCATCCCCACAACATAAATTTGAAGTAGAATGCATATTGAAATAAAGTCCTTCCTTTGTGTGTGCTTAAATCAACAGAAATTTCCTATAAATAAATGGAAAGTTTTAATCAGGCACAGCAAGTTGGAAAGAAGGAAAGAAGGAAGGAAAGAAAGGAACAAAGAAAGAAGGATGAAAGAAAGAAAGAGAAAGAAAAAAAGCTTCCCTGGTTATTTCAGAATCTGTTATGAAGTCCAAAGCATAACCAAGCCTTTCAAATTCATTCTTAATTTTCTTTCTTTTTTTATTGTATGTCTATCTATCATAATGAAAGTCACTTTGGGGTTTAATTTGGCAACTTTGTCTCTGTGAGAAAAACATCATTCACGTCAACATTCCAGTTCAATAAATCAAGCATTTATTTAGAGCCTACTATGATGTACCAGATTCTGTGCTAGCACTGAGCATAAAAAAATTAAAAAAATAAAAAAGGACCTCACCTCAAGCAAACTACATCCTGAGGCAATTGCAACATTTATACTGACAAGTGTTTGAGAAAAAACAATACCCTTGTTTTTAAGTAGCAGAATTAAGAGAATCATGGAGTTATAAAAATAAATCCAATACTTCTCATATATTCTTTTTTGTGCTTTTAAATTTAGAAATTTATTCTGTTTAATCCTGAAGCTTTATTTAAAAAAATAAAATGGTAAAAAATGACAATATCCAGATTTGAGACCTTTCCAATTTTCGGTTGTGTTTTTTTTTTGGGGGGTGGAATGGGGGTTAAGTGACTTGCCCAGGGTCACGCAGCTAGTAAGTGCCAAGTGTCTGAGGCTGGATTTGAACTCAGGTCCTCCTGAATCCAGGGCCAGTGCTTTATCCACTGTACCACCTAGCTGCCCCCCTTTCCAATTTTCAAAAGCAAGAACTCTGAAAGTTCAGTCTACCAGCTGGAAGAAGCCTAACAAGACAAGAATTATGAATGGGGCAATGATATCATTTCACAAACAGAATTTTGTATAACTGAAGGAACCTCTCTGGGGCATAACTATCCTTACAAGCAAATACGGGGATAGGGTGGAGGGGAACAAGACAGCAAAAAATGAAATTTCAGTGTTTCAAATCAACTAGTTGCATCATAGAAGCCCAGTATCATAGCAAACAGCTTGTGTTCATTATCTGCATCATCTTTAAGAGCTCTAATCTTGATTCACTTCAGCAGAGACAACAGCAACAGGAAAAAGTTTGGCATTATGAATGCTTGTGTCAACTTCTGGTGAACAGTGATCATTTTTTGTTTGTTTTGTTTTGTTTTGTTTTGTAGGGCAATGAGGGTTAAGTGACTTGCCCAGGGTCACACAGCTAGTAAGAGTTAAGTGTCTAAGGTCGGATTTAAACTCAGGTCCTTCTGAATCCAGGGCTGGTGCTTTAAGCACTGCACCACCTAGCTGCCCCCTGGGAACAGTGATCTTGTTCTGGGCAGTTTCAAGGTCAAAGCCTCATAACTTAAATGGGGGCCAAGAATCGAACAAGAATTTTAAAGATAATCTCTGTGTAAGGACAGGGCTGGGAGAGGATTTAAAGGAACCAGATGGTTGTCAGCCATACTTAAAACCCTTTAAAAAATCTTTCCCCCTAAAAAATGTCTCACTCTAAATGAATTTATGTTGGCTGCCAAAAATCATCACCAGTATACTGTGGATACCTTTTGTCATGTAAATTCATGCCTCCCCTTTTTTTACATGGTGAACCTCAATCTAGCAATTACAATAACAAATGTTATAGCCTAAAACTCAGACGCATTTTAGCGATTGTGAAATAGAATCTGAACACAAACCCAATATGAGTACGTTATAACAAATGGTTCCCTCTAGGACTTCAGGGACACTTGCGCCTTTCTCATCCACCTCACGCCTTTTCTCAAAGGTGTTTCTCTAGGTCAGCCAGGTTGTCTTAGTCTCCTTTGTGGGCTCTGTCTCTGCTCCAGACTCTTCCTGAACATGATGATGCTGTGGCATCATAGACAATTTCTTAACCAGAAAACAATACACTTAACTTCCTATTTAAAATATCTTATTCTTTTCAGGATACAATTATTCACCATCTGCAAAAGCGTTACGCAGACTTACAGATTTACACTTATGTTGGAGACATCTTAATAGCCCTAAACCCCTTTCAAAATCTCAGCATTTACTCCCCACAGGTAAGAGATACTTCAAGATCTGTGTCACTCCTTTAGCCTGCTGAATTAAAAAATCAACAACAACAACAAAAAACTGGTAGGGAGAAAAAGTACAGCTTTTATGTATGTCTTCTTGAAGAACGCATACTGCAAATCATAGTTAGTACCTCTGAAACTAGATCTCTGCATGCCAGGGGTTATGGTGACTTTTAAAACAGATAATTTAATAAGTGACTTTAGATCTTTTCCAAATGTGGGAGAGGGAAAGGGGAAAAGTATTTTTTTCATTAATGAATATTGACTCAAAAATTTTAAGCAAAATTCTGTCATATGGACTACAGGGACTAATCCGAGAAATCATTTGTTATGACTAAGTGGGACTTATGTCAGGGATGCAAGGATGGTTCAACACTAAGAAAACAATCAATACAGCTACTCATATGAAAAAAACAAAACATCCCAAATCATACTGTTATCTCAATGCATACCAAAAAAGAAAAGAAAAAAAAAGCCTTTGACAAAGGCTGGGTGCACATCCCTCAGCTCTCCACTAGGGACACTCTACCAACGGCTCTACACCAAGATGACATTGACTCTTGGAGTCTGCCACTAGGGGAAAGTATATTTATTAAGCACCTACTATATGCCAGGAACTGTGCTAAATTCTTTGTGTATGTAATCTAATTCTATCCTGACAATAACCCTGGGAGGTTGGTGCTATTATTATCCCCATTTGACAGCTGAGAAAACTGAAGCAAATAGAAGTTAAGTGAATTGCCCAGGGTCACACAGCTAAGAAATGTCTGTTAGGATTTGAACTCAGGTCTTCCTGATGCTTAACCCAGCACTGTATCCCCTGTGGTACCTAGCTGCCATTGGTATCAGGTTGTGGATTATGAAGTTTCAGGATTTGGTTTAAGATGTATTGTCATAATTATAGATTTAGTGAGAGTGAGATATTTGAGGCTACCTAGTTCAATTCTCCCATTTTACAATGAGAAAATTGAAGCTAGAGAAGTTAAGTGACTTGCCCAAGGTCACCCAGGCAGTATGAGAAAAAGGATTTGAACCCACTCCATCTGACTCAAAAGTCAGTGCTCATTCCTCTTTATAACATACTTTTTCCTTTCTGCAGTTTTCTAAACTGTATCATGGTGTGAAACGGTCTTCAAATCCTCCCCACATATTTGCCTCAGCAGATGCTGCTTACCAAGGCATGGTGACTTTCAGCAAAGATCAGGTAAGATGTCATACGTCCTTATTCCTATCACCATTAACAGGAACATCTCAGGCTGCCCTGCTTCTTTTTATTCAGCATTCATTTTGCTACTTGCCCATTGCCCAGACGGCCTTCCATCCCAGTTGGTGACAGGACATAGCAAACAAAGCTGTCACTCAGTCAAATCCAGCAGTACTGAAAAGGCCAAAGGAGCAGAGAACATGAAAATACTTCCTAGAAAATATGAAACATCAACACAGAGACCATTCATTTCCCTTGGTACAGTATGGTAAAGACATGTCTAATAGGAATATAATGAGGACATAGAGCAACACAAATCCAATTATGTAATGATGATTGCAATAAGAACATGATGTACCACTGCAGAAACAGAATTATTTCTTTTGAAAATCTTAGGATTGTTATGATTGGACTTTTTTTTTCTAATGTGGTTAATAGTGACCATTCCTATTAATGTGGCTGCTGATAAGTGATTATGGAATTGGGAAAATGCTGGACTAACCTTCAACTATTGGCTGGAGACCATCCATTTTAATTTTATTGGCTTCCCATTTACAGTGGTGACACATTCAACGTCACAGTTGTGAAAAAGTCAACCTCTGACCACCCTTGACTTTCCTTTCCTTTACCCTGAGAGCTGGGATTGAAGCTGTGGCATTAGAATGTGATGGATCCCTGCATTTTTATGAGAGAATAATTTTCCCTGTGTTTGAGGTCAGACTAAAGAAGGATAACTAACTTCTTTAAGATTTCCAGGCTTGTTGAGCTGCAGAATGAGGCTGTGTCCAGGGAAACTACATTGTGCAAGAACTGCATTCATTTAGTTTTAGAGACAGCAACGCATCCTTGGCCAGATTCTTACCACATGTGGAACTCTCAGAGATTTCAAAAGGGCAAGGGCAGAGAGGATTTCTAAGTGGAGAAATTATCCAGGGATGTAAAATCATATTCTTACTAGATATTGACCTATTTCCTTAATCTTCTGAAGCAGTGATGTCCAACTCAAATAGAAATGGACACCACTAAACTGGGCAGCTAGATGGCACAGTGAGTAGAGCACTGTGTCTGGAGTCAGGAAGACCCGAATCCAAATCTAGCATCAGATACTTACTAGCTGTGAGACCCTGGAGAAGTCACTTTAGTTCTGTTTGTCTCAGGTTCTTCATTTGTAAAATGGGGCGCTGATGCTGTGGAATTAGAATGTGATGTATCCCAGCATTTTTAGAAAGAGAGAATATCATATCTGCCTCCCAGGATTTTTCTGATAATCAAATGAGATAATAATTGTAAAGTGCTTAGCAGAGTGATTGACACATAGTAAGCACTATATAAATGTTAGTCATTATGATAATAATTATTATTACATAAAGATTCCTGTGAGTAACATATTGCCTTTAAAAACCTTGCATTAACATTATCTATGTTCCATTGCATTTTTATTTATTTTATTAAATATTTCCCAGTTACATTTTAATTTGGTTCTGGGCACCGAATGTTTAACACATCCTCTCTAAAGCATTTTGTTATTCAGTCAAGTCTAATTTAACTCTTTGTCTTGATTTGTCTTCCTACTCTTATACGTTTCCTCTGCTTTGAATTTTTTTGTCACTTAGTGTTTTTAGAATTATGATTAGCATAATGGATTAAAGAAAATAGATGTGTACTATTTATCAATCAATGCTGCCTTGATTATATACAGAAATCATAGTTGAATGTGCATATTATCCTCTGAGTTTTCTGCATAACCTTCTGTTTACTCAGTGCATTATCATCAGTGGAGAGAGTGGTTCTGGGAAGACAGAAAGTGCCCATCTGATTGTCCAGCATTTGACCTTCCTGGGAAAGGTATTTACTAGCCGTGTAACACAGTGATAAAATAATATTGCAGAACAATCAAGTATTTTGTAAAATAATAATAATATACATAAAATACTTTTACTCATGCAAAAATTTGATTTTGTTGATTGATTCTTCTGTTAATGTTTCCCCTTTTGATACCAACATGCCACCTTCTCCCATGTAGTAGAGAAAACAGCCCCCCTCCATGAACTTATGATATTTAATTAATTTTTCAAATTTAAATAAAAACATCAAGAAGTAAAAGTGGCAAAAATTATCAGGAAAGTGTTATGGGTGACACCCCTGAGATGACTTAAATGATGGGAAAATAAAGTATTTGAGAGAATGTTGAAGGAATAGGAATTTCTCAGCTTGGATTCAAGATGGTAAAGTGTCCTTAAAAACAATGGTCTTCAGATAGTTAAAGGGTTAATACAATATGCAGACAGCTGCAGATACAAGAAGAAAGAGGCTTAACTTGCCATAATGGGAATTTAGGTTAGATCTGAGGAAGAATTCCCTAATGGAAAATGGTTTGTTAAACACTAGATTACTGAGGGAGGTTTTCCCTAGTACTTGATGATCTGTTGGGATTATTTAAGGTGTGACTACCTCCCAACCCTACAATTTTGTGGAAGACAGTGCTTTCTGCTTGTGAATCCTTGTCTTGAAGGTCACTCTCTACAACTAGCTGCTAGTAATACTTCCCATATTATGAAGAGAATTTAAGTGGACAGGGGGTGTAAATGAACAAAGCAAATGTGTTCATTTTGGAAGTTCTTCATGCCCTTTCTCTGTTGTGTACAGGCCAATAATCGGGCTCTGAGAGAGAAAATACTCCAGGTGAACCCCTTAGTGGAAGCATTTGGTAATGCCTGCACTGCTATCAATGACAACTCAAGTCGTTTTGGAAAATATTTGGAAATGATGTTCACACCAACGGGAGCTGTAATGGGGGCAAAAATTTCTGAATACCTCTTGGAAAAGTCCAGAGTCATAAAACAATCTGTGTAGGTGCAATGTTTAATCTTGTTAAATCTTTGTATATGATTAGAGATTATAGCATGGTATAATGAATACAGTGCTGGATTTGGCAGTCAATCAGACTTGGGTTCAGATCCTGCCCAGCAGTGACACTAGATATGTGACAGTACACAGGTCACTTAACTTCTCTCACTTAACTCCCTAATTAGGATCACAAGGTCTAGAGAGGTTGTGATTTGTGTTGGTAGGAGACTGGCAAAAATAAAGGTCCACTGGGGGCAGCTAGGTGGTGCAATGGATAAAGTGCTGGCCCTGGATTCAGGAGGACCTGAGTTCAAATCCAGCCTCAGACACTTGACACTTACTAGCTGTGTGACCCTGGGGAAGTCACTTAACCCTCATTGCCCTGCAAAAATTAAAAAAAAATGATTGAGTACCTCTTTATACTCTTAATTTTTTTAAAAAAGCTCTTATTTATGTTGGTTATATCTATTAATATTACTGATATTTGTTAATAGAAACCCTAATTTCAAAATTAATAATATATATTTAAATTTAGTGACAAGTTGCCATGGAAAAGTTATTAAACTTCTGGAAACCAATTTTATCATCTAATCTAGTGCATAGGGTTGTTATGAGGGTCACAAACAAAGTGATGTTCATAGAATGCTCTTTAAAGTACTTTATAAATGAGTTATTATTAGTGCCCCCAAAGTCTCACAGATAGTAAGTTTCAGAGCCAAAATTTGAACCAAGGTCTTCTGACTCTAAATCAAAACTTTTTCCACGAGAGATAGTCAGGACTCAGAGTCAAAAGTATCATGAGAACAGCAGATAAAGTAGAGAGATTTGAATTTAGAAAAATAGAAGAAGAAAGGATGAAAAGTACAGGAGAATCATCAGTTTAGAGCTGTAAGAAATCTTAGAGCAAGGGTTCTTAACCTGGGGCCATGGATATATTACAGTACATCTGTGGACTTGCATAGGAAAAAAATCCATTTTTATATTCACTAATCTTTGGTTTCTTTTGTAATCTGATTTATTTTGTTTTGTATGTTTTAAAACATTATTTTGAGGAAGAATCCTTAGCCTTCACCAAACTGCCAGAGAGGTCCATGACACACACAAAAATTTATACTCTGCCTTAAAGTTGATTTAGTTCCACCCTGTCATTTTATAGATGGGGAAATAGACCAGAGAGGCATAGTGATATACCCAACATCCCACAGAGAGTAAGTGGAAGAGTTGAGATACACACATGTGTCTTCCAACAACAACTTGGACATTCATTCTACCATTCTACCATACCTTACTTCTCAAGAAGACACCCATGATAGCTGGTGACAAGATGATCAATATCATCCATGAAAGGCGTGTCCAGGCATCTCGGTCTGCTTGATTAACTTCTAAACAAAAGAAAGAATAGAATGTACCTGGAAGGAAAGAATAGGAACAGATTATAACTGATTAAGAGCCAGTCTCTTTGTAAGAAAAATGACTATGTCAGGGTATTTTTAAAAACCAGGAGCCAAAGTGGTAAATGCCCTTGTCTTCTTGAGACCAGAAAAGTGTTGAAAGAAAGTTGGTAACCCGATGACAAGACTGTACTGTGCACTGGTGGCCCAAGTAGCAGTGAGGACAGGCAGAGCCTGGGTCAGATCAGAAGAGGATAAATTTAACTTGTTAGGGTCATAATCCTGGATTTCACCTCCTTGTATAGGCCAAGGCTTCTTAAATTTTTTCCACTCACCACCTCTTTTTGCCTGAGAAATTTTTACACGACCCCAGGGAATATAGGTATATAAAAGAGGCATATATAACCTTTTACTATTGCCAAATTTTTTGCCACCCCCCCCATTTAGTTACATGACTTCATGTAGGGTCACAACCTATAATTTAAGAAGCTCTGGTGTAGGGAACCAATGTGCAAATTCAGAAATATTATGCTTTGAAGAGTTCTTGAATAGTATTTTAATAATATTCCATTTTTTCCAGAGGAGAGAAAAATTTTCACATTTTTTACTATATTTATGCTGGCCTTTATCACCAAAAGAAAATTTCTGAGTATAGTCTGCCAGAGAAAAAGCCTCCTAGGTAAGTATATTGTGATTCTTGTAGTTAAATAAAAATGCAATTAGCAAAGAACAAACATTTAAATGCTGAGTAAATGTTTTTATGACTGAAACAACAAAGTCTATTTAGCTGAGGCTTTAGGGGTAGGTGTTTAGTCCAATATTCCTTTTTAAAAGGTCACCAAAAAAGTAGTTTTATTTGGCAATGACTAAAGTTCACTGCCTGGATTTTCTGTGCAAGGATCAAATTTTCAATTATACCCACATTATCTAGCTACACGCGTAATTAGTTCCACTTGGCAGTTATAGTGTCTTAAACAAATGCACCTGCAAGAAAATGGGTTGAGGCATGCATGGCATTTGGGGTGCTTTTGTCTAAAAAAGCTAATACTATGTGGTAACATTCCTTTCACTTTAGGTACATAGATAATTCGACAGGAAGGGTGATGGAAGATATTATTGCTAAAGAGTCATATGGAAAACAATTTGAAGAAATTCAGCACTGCTTTAAGATTATAGGGTTCACGGATGAGGTATGTGTCTGCTAATAGGTGACTCCTCAAATACCAGAAGACTGTATTTCTGTAGAACAGCCTTTCCAAATAGTATGTTATACTTTTGGAGCTTGGGATAGATTGATAGAACCCTTCTGGATTCTTTGAGAATCTTGGGTTTTCTTCAAGACTTAGCTCAAGCTCCACCATCTACATTAAGCTCCTCCTCATCCTCCCAGCTATTGGTGCCTTTCTTCCCCTGCCCAATTATCTCATTTATTTTTTGCATATTATCTATTTGCATAAATATTATCTCTCCTGTTGTAATGTAACTCAAGAATATTAGAATGTTCCTAAAGTGTAGGGAATGCTTCACTTTTGTCTTAATTTTCTCAGAGCCCATTACCATTCCTGGTATGTGGTAGACACTTAATAAATGTTTGTTAATTCATAGAAGGTACCTTGAAAACATGGAATAGGAATGCTCCATTTTAGACTTAGAGTTTGAAGGGAACTTAGAGGCCATCAACAGAGGCCAACAATTTCATTTTACAGATGAGGAGAATACTGTAAGGATGAAGGAAAGCTGGGGGAATTTTGGAACATAGTGAAGGCAATTAATTCCATTTTCTTGTTAAAAAACTAATTGGTACATATAATGTGTCCTTTTCACCACCCTCCTTTCTGATGAGATTTCTATTCACATTTCATTAAACACTTGGAAAATGCTGAGACAAATATGATCCAGGATGATGTTGGTTCTAACTGTACTGGGACACCTTTGTCCTGGAGAAGCAAAATGGTCACACCCCAGGGCTAGAGTGAAGAGGCTATTGGAGGGGACAGAAGGAGCAAAACAGGAAGTGAAGTGGGCCATACAATCATTTCTTACTTTAACAAAGTATTATTGTTGCCTAGGTGCTAAGCTTGGTTGTTTCTAAGTTTCAAAAGAAAAGTAAGTGCTCTCAGTATCCCTGAAATGACAGTGCCCCAGGACAAAGCTCCTCTCACCCCCACGTTGTTTAAGGCCATGTCCTCTGTTTTGGTTGACTTAGAGATCAGGGTACTCACTTCTGGCACAATGAGTTAATTGCTTTCCGAATACCATAAGGATTGGGTTATGAACACCGTAGGTCTCTATATTTTGAAATTCTCATTACTGCAGGCTAGCTGTGATAGCAAACTATGAAAGAACCCCATTTTCATAAAATGATGCTATCTTTCCTTCGTATTTGTGGCTGTTGTAGCCATTAAATCGAATCGTTTAATGAGAATATTTTGTTGTCTAGCTTAAATTTAGAGATATTTACAGAAGTAACTTCTTAGGCACCAAGACAAATTCATTTATGCCCCTTAAATTTGTGCATAGTAATGTAATTCTGTAAGAGTATAGAGTCATCAATTTTTTACTGTATCTGTGAATGTTGTACTACTCTTATCATATAAGATACAGACTGTCTCTATTAAATGTATGCTGGAGGTGACAGAAAATATTTATAACCCTGGGCAAAAATATTATTCTGTGATATATTCATGTCACAGTTTCTGGGCTTCATGCCATAGTTTTTGCAAACTATATATATTCTTTTGCTTTTACAACAAAGGAAATGAGAGTTTAGGCACTAGGAGGGAGTGCTAAATCTTAAGGGATGAGATTACCAGACATCCCAGTTACCCTGGGATAGTCACTCTCTGTAAAAGACTGCTGCTCTAATCCAATGAGTTTGGCTGGGACTTTACTCCCCTGTGTGGTTGGATTTAATCATAATAATACCTTTCCTCTTTCTAGCCAGCTGTTAATTTGCACTGTCAGCCTCCCACAGACTTTAAACTGACTGACAGTGGAAATTCCCAAAGGTTAGGTAAAAATAGAAATATATTTCCCTTGACTCTTTAGAGGGGGGCAATTAAACACACTCAGGCATCTGTTAAAAGAACTTTATGTTTATTAATTTATAATGCTGGTTTTTGTTAGTTATGAGAAAGAATCTAAGAACAATTACAACAGCAAGAATATAGTTTCAAATGGTCTTTTGCAACTGGTTTAACATTTGTTTAAAGGGAGTTTTTAAGAATGGAGATCTCAAGTCTAAGGGCAGAGCTCTGTAGAGTCCGGCAAAAAGGACTCCATCTCCTAGAGAAGGTGTAAAATGGTAGTGCTCTAGGATTAGAAATTAATTGGAACCAGTCATATTGGTGCATATTTATAATACTTGCTACTGGAAGAGGCTGAGGCTGGTGGATCCCTTGAACTTGGGAGTTCTGTGCTGTAGTAAGACCAAGTCAGTTGGGTAGCTGCATTAAATCTGGCACCAGTATTGTGAACAGAGGACACCAGGCTGTCCAAGGAGGGACAAACTAACCAAGGTCAGAAACAGAGCAGCTCAAATCTCTTGGGTCAGTCAGTAGTGGGATCCATCCCATGAGAGGCTGCTGTTCCTGCTTGGACAAGATAGGGAAAAAAGAAAGACATTAGATGGAAACAAAACTTAAGTAGTTCTTTAGCTGTCATAGTGTCACAAAAATGCAAAATAGAAATAAAAACAGTAAATTGTTAGAGTTAGCAAAATAGTAAGTACTTTTCGAAGAGAGGTGGTGTTTCTGTCTCTGTCTCTGTTTCTCTGTCTGTCTCTGTCTCTCTGTTTCTATCTCTCTGTCTGTCTCTGTCTCTCTGCTTCTCTCTGCTTCTCTCTCTCTCTCTCTCTCTCTCTCTCTCTCTCTCTCTCTCTCTCTCTCTCTCTCTCTCTCTCTCTCTCTCTCTCTCTCTCTCTCTCTCCCTCTTGACTGTTTACCATGGTAAACGTTACTATGCACCTTATCTTGATCCGTAGTGGGAGGGAAGGTACCATATTTTTTTGGTTTGTTTTTCTAAATGTCCTCATCTTCCTAACCCCAGGGTTTGTGGATTCACGTACATATACAGACACTGACTGATTACTTTACCTAAAGTCATGTCTGTAAATATTAATTAACCAGGTGTTGACTAGATTCACAAAGATTCAGGTGACTTCAATCAAACCTCTCTCCTCCCTTCCCCCACTACTTCCCACTAATACATATCAAAGACTACATGTATCAAGTAGCTCAACTCACTAAACTGTATACTCTTCAACCAATGGTTCTGGCATCATATAGACATAAATTAATGAGTCAATTTAAAAAATTGTCACATTATTTGGCTGTTAATAATGAAATAATTTTAACTAAATGGAAGTCTCTCTCCCATTCTATGATACCCATTAGTTCTTTCAAGAGTTCTTTCCCTCTACCTCTTCACTTTACTACCAGGTCTTTACAATAGTATGGGGGGGGGTGTTGGGAAGGGTGTCTAAATCTGAGATTTCATTAATTCTAGGAACTCCCATTGTGTAGAAATTTCTTCAATCAATATAGATTAGTAAATTATCATCAAATGAGATCATATTTTTAACATGCTTAGCACTGTGCCAGGCACATAGTAGGTACTTTATAAATGTTTGTCCCCTTCCCCTCATCTGTAATTTTTGTCTTAAAGAATTACCTGTGACCATTCAAAGGTTAGCTGAATTGCTTGCGGTAATACATTCATGTCTTCCTGACACCAAGGCTGTTCCTTTATCCACTATACTAACCAAAATTATTAAAATCAAATCTTGATGTGTTCTAGTCATTTACTAGTTATGTGATCTCAGGCAAATAACACAACATCTTTGCATCTTACTTTCCTAATTTATTAAATTAGAATACCACTCTACCTACCTTATGGGTTTGTACTGAAGACCAAATTAGATAATATGTAGAAAGTATAAGGTACTATATACATGTAAGCCAACATCATCATCATCAATTGAATTTTCAACATTAGAGCAAAGATTTCAGAAAAAGCCTCTCATTGCCACTGAATACCTCCAATAGAGAGGAGCCCCTTTCTTTAAATAACAGGCTGCCTTTATGAAAATTATGCCCCAATTTTTAAGATGTAGATCAGTGAATCTGTCTTCCATTTTCAGAGATGTGATCCTGTATAATTGACATTGTGACATATTCCCTCCAAACAGTGTGAACCAATAACACACATTCATTGCTCTCAATCACTCTCCAAGATCCAGCTTCACTGTAGTCTCCCCTGGTGCCTTCAGGGGCATTTGGAATTAAGCCTTCCATATACATCATGGTTTAGAAGTTTCTCTTCATTTTTCTCCAAATGCTGACATTGTTTCATGAAAGGGCACTGTGACTGGGCCATACATCATCTTAAAGCTTTAACCACCAGTGGAATGTTCCAGTCTCCACCTAACTTCAATATCCACTCTTTCTATGCTCCCACATGTCAAGTTTCATCCTTGGGATAAGCCCAAACCTCCAGGAATTTATACACAGAGTAACTCACAAACTGTCAGGGGTCCATACTTGGATATCTCTCAAACTACCAGTCCTGAGTAATAATCAATTTATCTGATTTACATCACTATTCTTTGCGTTAATTCAATTATTCTAACCACAATAGAATTCTCTGACCATGTTCCACTCTCTGCCTGCTTGACATACTACTCTCCACATATTTCTATGTCTACATCTAACACTGCCCTGGCAGATGGCAATCATCAGCATCAAGAAATTGCCTTGAAATTCTTTCACAAATAGCTGCAAGTTCCTTTTGCCTTTCATGCACAGATGTCTATTTTTCAAGTCAGGCATCCTAAGAGTCTAGCATTGCACAGTATAGTAAGCATGCCTATATGGGTTGGTATCACAGGAGTAATCATAATGTAAATTATATATGTATATACATATTATATATATATATATATATATATATACAGAGAGAGAGAGAGAGAATGTATTTGTGTTTTCATATTAAGTGATAACTTTTTAGCAGGATACCTAATTTTTTGGGTTTTTTTTTTGTTTTGTTTTAGTGAGGCAGTTGGGGTTAAGTGACTTGCCCAGGGTCACACAGCCAGTAAGTGTTAAGTGTCTGAGGCTGGATTTGAACTCAGGTACTCCTGACTCCAGGGCCGGTGCTCTATCCACTGCGCCACCTAGCTGCCCCAGGATACCTAATTTTTAAAATGTAATGCACTAGAAATTTCCCAGGATAAGATGGTGGTTATTTTTAAGATAATATTGCATAATTTATATTCCCCTAGAGTTATAAAGTAAATGGATTCTGACTCGGGCTACAAGTGCTCTTTAGGTGGTTAGGGATGACTCTGTATTTACTCTGTGTTTGTACATATACATATGTATGTGTATAAGTATACATATATACATATATATATACATATACATATATATCTCTATCTACCTATCTACAGACATACCTAGTGTCTCCCTCAATAGAATATAGGCTTCGATTTCATATTTACCTTTGTATCTCCAGTGCCTAACTAGCACAATGCCTGGCGCATAGTAGGTGTTAGATTCTGAGATCCAGTAGCAGCCATCTTTTCCTTGAGCAAGACACTCCTGACTCTAGGATTTCCTGGCTTCCTTCAACTAAAATCCCACCTTCTACTTATAGCATTTCCTTATCTCCCTTAATTTGGTGCTTTTTCTCTGGTGATTATTTCCTTTATCTTGTAAATTGGGCAGCAAATTGAACAGTGGATAGAACTTAGGCCCTGGAGTCAAGAAGACCTGAGTTGAAGTCCAGACTCAGATACTTACTAGCCATATGATCCTGGACAAGACACTTATCTGTTGTTTGTCTCAGTTTCCTCAACTGTAAAATGAGGATAATAATAGCACCTACCTCCCAAAGGTTGTTGTGAGAATTAAATTATATAATATTTCTAAGGCACTTAGCATAATACTTGGCATATAGTAGGTGCTTAATAAATGCTTATTTCGGGCAGCTGGATGATGCAGTGGTTAAAGCACTGGCCCTGGATTCAGGAGTACCTGAGTTCAAATCCGGCCTCAGACACCTGACACTTACTAGCTGTGTGACCCTGGGCAAGTCACTTAACCCCCATTGCCTGCAAAAACCAAAAAACAAATAAATGCTTATTTCCTTCCTTTCCTAGAAAACTTGCTTGGGCATAGTTGTTTATATAATGTCTTCCCCAAGAGCTCCTTAAAGATAGGGGCTGTCTTTTACTTTTCTTTGTATCCCCAGTGCTTAGCATGGTGTTTAGCACATAGTAGGTGTTTACTGACTGACTGTCATGGTCAGATTTTTGTTAATAATGTTATTTGACAAATGTAAAATTGAATTTGAGAAGGGAGAGACTGGAAGCAGAGAGATCAATGAAGAAAAAATCTCTTTGGGATACAGCTTCTCTCCACTTGTAATGATGCTACCAGCTTAATTCAAGCTCTCATCCCCTCTGATATAAACTACTAAAATGATCTTATGTACTATTAGTACTTATTGGGACTGTTTTAGTACTACCATAGTAGTACTGAATTAGTATAATGGTATTTATTGGTATCCCCATTTCCAGTCTCTCTCCTTTCTAGTCCATTTTCCATATATACCTGCCAAAATAATCTTCCAAAACACGTCTGACCATGCTACTGCTCAAAAAATCTTCAGTGGCTTCCCATTATTTCTAATACATAATGAAAATTCCCTAGCCTAGCATTTTTTGGGGGGCGGGGCTATGGGGGTTAAATGACTCGCCCAGGGTCACACAGCTAGTAAGTGTCAAGTGTCTGAGGCTGGATTTGAACTCAGGTCCTCCTGAATCCAGGGCCGGTGCTTTATCCACTGCGTCACCTAGCTGCCCCTCCCTAGCCTGGCATTTAAAACCCTGAATAATCTCACTCCCGCCTCCCTTTCTAACCCTATTTCATACTATTCCTCTCTCCCAACTCTATGTTTTAGCCACACTGGTCTTGTTTCCCCAAATGGACACTCCATCTCCTGCCCAAGGTGTGTGTAAACAAACTGTCCCTCCTATCTGGAGTGAGCTCCCTCTTCATCAATACCCATTAGAGTCCTTGTCTGCCCTATAAGGCTCAGTTCAGTGACTCCCTCTTGCAAGAAGCCCTTCATGATTCCTTCTCCCCAGATGTTCGTGTTCTCTCCCTCTACAAATTACTTTGTATTATACTTGTTTTTATACCCATTGTACTTCTGCAAAGTTTAATGTAAGTGCCTTGAGGTCAGAGACTATTTTTGTCTTTCTTTCTCGGAACATTGTGCCTTCTTTGTACATAGTAGGTGTTTAATGAATGCCTCTCGGTTCTCCATGAGGAATAGTGAAATTCCTAAAGCATAAGTTTTACCATGTTTCCCTCCCCACCCCACCTCCACACACTCAGAAAAGCTCTGCTTTTGGGATCAAATGGGAACTCCTTGGTTTGGCATGTAAGGCTCCTCACAACCTGGCTCCAATCTGCCTTTCTAGGCTCATTGTATATTCATATACTTTCTTGTCCTGGCCTTCTTGTTCATCCCATCACATTTCCTCTACCTACCTTTTTGCAGACTCTCCTGAATGCCTGAAATACCTTACCTCTTTCTCTTAGAATCCTACCTTCTTTTTTTTTTTTTTGGTGGGGCAATGAGGGTTAAATGACTTGCCCAAGGTCACACAGCTAGTAAGTGTCAAGTGTCTGAGGCTGGATTTGAACTCAGGTACTCCTGAATCCAAGGCCAGTGCTTTATCCACTATGCCACCTAGCTGCCCCCTCCCCTACCTCCTTCTAAAGCTTAGACTCACTTGTCCTCAGGTCTTTCTAAGTCTTACCCCTCGTGTCCCCCCGCAATTGTATTTATTTTGTATACAACCCCAGTCCCAAAGTTCATTGTTATGGAACTCTCTTCTCATTGGTGGAGAGTAATGCCCTGGCATGCCAATGGCCTTTAGGACTTGGGTTATACTTGTATATTTAATGTACACTTATTTCCTGATAACCTGCTTACAGACAAGGATATTTCATTTTTACCTTAGTTTCCCTGGCACCTAATACAGTACCTGACCCTTAGTAGGCACCTAATAACTGCTTTCTGATGGACTGATTGGAGTTGACTTGAGTTGAAGGGAATATATTAGGCAACCTGGGAGTCTGATTTAATGTGGTCAAATAAGAAACTGTGAAGCTGTAGCTTAATTCATCAGTAGAGAACTTGAACTGTGGGACTTCCACATGTTCTAAGGAATCAGTAAAACCCTCTCCCTAAAACACACATACATAATACACACGTACACTCAAAATGAGTACACCCCTCCCCCCAATAACCGTCACTACCATGGATTCTGACTTTCCCTTACCCCAAAAATGCTTGTCATAGGACTAAGATAATAATTTGAATAACTTAGAACAGACCATTTGAGCTTTATTTTCTTAAAGCAGAGACACTTTTAAAAAGAAAATCCACATTTAGCTTTGCTATATTGCCAGGCAGCCAGCAGATGGCACTGTTGTAGATGAGCTGGTTCCTATCTTTTTTCTTTTTTCTTTTTTCCCCTGTATCTGAATGCTGTAGGCATGTGAGCATCATTTAGGAGCTGTTTATTTTAGCACTAATATAGATCTCAGCCTGAGTGTTTTTATTCTGGAAATATTTCTTGGCTCTAGAATTGCTGGTTACAGAAAAACAGACTATAGGAGAGAGTCAGAGAATCTAGCTTTTAAATCCTTGTTCTGAAACTTATTCTTCTGGGCTTCAGGTCCCTCATCTGTAAAATGAGGAAGTTGGACTAGGGGAGGGGTTCTTAACTTTGGGGTCCATGAATTTGCTCTTTTAATATCTGTATTTCAATAGAATTGGTTTTCTTTGTAATCCTATGTATTTTATTGTATGCACTTAAAAACATCATTCTGAGAGGGTCACCAGGGTGCCAAAGGGATCGTGGCATAAAAGAGAAGGAGAATGGAAAGGAAATAAGCATTTATGAAGTACCTACTGTATGTTGAGCATCATGCTAAGTGCTTTACAAGTATTATTTCATTTGATCCTCACAATAACTCATCCCCATTTTACAGTTGAGGAAATTGAGGCAGACAAGGATAAATGACTTTCCCAGGATCACACAGCTAGTAAGTACATGAGATTGGATTTAAACTTAAGTCTGACTCTAGGTCCAGAGCTCTCTCCACTGAAATACCAAGCTACCTCCAAGAGGTTAAGAAAAGACAGCACAGATTAACTTCTAAGAGGTTAACAAAAAGAGGATAAAATCCTTGGACTAGATCATCTCTAAGGCCTTTCCTAACTCTGAACCTATGAATACAGTAGAATGATAAAATGTATTTTTTCCCATCTATGTTATTTGCTTAAGTGTCATCACGAAAATGGGGATTATTCTTTTCTCTTTAGCTCTTCATTACCACTCCCACATCCCATTTGTAACAAAGGCAGTAGGGTCCATGCGGAAGAAGAGCAAGGACTCCAGCATCTGAGGACCTGGGTTCAAATCTCACCTCTACTGCTTACTATCATGTAGCCTTCAGTCAGTGAACAAACATTTATTAAACCTTCTTATGTGCCAGACACTGTGCTGAATAACAGGAACACAGATACAAGCGGCAAGAAAGATAGTTCCTTCCCTCAAGGAGTTTACATTCTAACATGGAAGACAACATTAAAAAGGAGCTAGAGGAAAGGGGAAATGTACCTAGCAAAGGAGAGGTGAATGTAGAGAAAGTCCTATAGAGCTGAATCAGCTGTGTGACCTGAAGAAGAATAAAGATATCTTTGGCCTGGGCCTCTTTCCTTTCTTTCTTTCTTTCTTTCTTTCTTTCTTAGCTTACTTAACTTATTTAACTTCTGTACTTATTCATTCATCTACTTATCTATTTATTCATTTATTTATTTATTCAGTCATGCATTTATTTGTTCACTTATTTATTTGATTGTTCATCCACTCACCCATTTGTTTAAGTTTTTTTAAAAGTAATAAACATTTTTATTTATAGTTTTGAATTCTAATTTTTATCCCTTCTTCCCTCCCTCCCTTCCCCCCTCCCTGAGGTGGTAAGCAAGCAGATATGGCTTACATATATAGTTATATAAAACATTACCAAATAGGGAAAAGAGTCAATTCGAAGGTGAGGCCTCAGAGGCAAGGGGATTTTCAATGTGAGAAACAGTTCAGGGGCAAAGGGAGCTTGTAGGTTAAAAAGATTTCTATGGTGTGGTAGACTGAGTCCCATGGAGATGAGTCAGCAGGGCATCCTGGAGAGGAATGAAGCTTTGGACTAGATATCAAACTTCCCTAGGCTTTACCTGTAAAATGAGGAAGGGGCGGCGTGGGTGTGGGAGTAGTTTAAATGTTTTCTAGGCCCTTTCCAATTCTAGATCTATGATCCTATAGCTCACTTTTGTTTTAACCTCATGGCATCCTAGGCGCATAGGGTGACCAACTATGGATCCCTACCCTTCCATAAAAATCACATTTAAAATCAGTTAAATTTTTCTCCCTGTTTAAGAAAACAGTGCAAAAATCTGAATTTGAGGACTATGGTATTAATATAGTCTGGTTAATAATGACTCAGGGGAAAAAATTATTCTTGGTGTCCTTTTTAGGAGGTCCATTCGGTGTATAGAATCTTAGCAGCAATTTTGAACACTGGAAATATTGAGTTTGCATCCATTTCTTCAGAACATCAGACGGACAAGAGCGAAGTCCCCAATTCAGTGGCCTTGGAAAATGGTAACTACTCAATGCTCAGGCCCTGTGTTTTCTTAGTACAGGTTAATGATGCTACTGTTTCTGCTACTACTAGTGTGGCTGCAGCTGTCCTAGCTGGGGACAGTTTCTGAAGGGCCTGGGCTTGGGCCCACATCTGGGTTCTGTTGTGTTCCAGCTGCCACCCTGCTCAGCATTAGCTCAGAGGAACTCCAGGAGGCTCTCACCTCACACTGTGTGGTCACCAGAGGGGAAACTATCATCCGTACCAACACTGTAGACAAAGCTGCTGACGTCCGAGATGCCATGTCGAAAGCCCTCTATGGGAGGCTTTTCAGCTGGATTGTAAATCGCATCAACACCCTGCTACAGCCAGACAAAAATATATGGCAAGTCTGTGTGTGTGTGTGTGTGTGTGTGTGTGTGTGTGTGTGTGTGTGTGTGTGTGTGTGTGTGTGTGTGAAGGAGGAAGGGAGGGAGGGAAGGAAGAAGAAAAGGGAAGAGGAGAAGAGGGAGCGAGATGGATGGGAGAGACAGAGAGGGAAGGGGGACAGGAAGAGGGAAAAGGAGAGAAGAATGGGAGGAGGAGGGAGGGAGGAAGAGGAAGGGTAGAGTGAGAGGGAGAGTGGGGGAGAGGAAGAGGGAAGGATAGAAAAGAAGGGGAAAGGAGAGGAGAGGGGGAAGGGAATGGAGGGGGGAGAGAGACAGAGAGGGAGGGAGGCAAGAAGAAGGAGAGGGAAAAGAAAGTGGAAGGGGGAGGGGGGCACAGGAAGATAGAGAATAAAGGGGAGAGGGAGAGAAGGAGAGAGAGGGGGAGCGGGGAGGGAGAAGAGGATAGAAGGGAGAGAGGGAGGAGAGGAAGAGAGAAAGGAAGGGAGAGTTTACAGGTTTGCTGGGAAGATAGCATAATTGATTTTTTTTTCCCCCAGGGGAAAGAAACATACAGGTCTATTTTCAACACAAAAACAAAAATCATGTGTTCTTGATTTTTTTTTTAGTAAGAAATATGTGTCCTTGTTTACAACAAGTTGATAATGTCTCATTCCATACCATGTTTATTCCCAAGGGAAGCATGTAATTTATTCTTCCCACAGTTCAGTCATATAATGGAAGAAGATGAGAATATCAAGTCCTATAGGAGTAAATGAGAAGCAGCACAGTACAGCAATATGAGGGCTGACCCTTGGAGTTGAGAAGGTCTTGATTCAAGTTTTGCTTCTGACTTCTCCTGGCTTAGTGATCCTGGGCAAGTCACTTAACTTTTCAGTACTCCAGGCAACCCAAAGACTATCAATTATAGGTAAATACTAGCTTGATGTAGGCATCTGCTGATGAAGTCATGAGTGTAGATTAAAAAAGATAACAGGAGCAACTAAGAGAGAGAGAGAGAGAGAGAGCGAGAGAGAGAGAGAGAGAGAGAGAGAGAGAGAGAGAGAGAGAGAGAGAGAGAGAGAGAGAGAGAGAGAATCAATCTATACCATCTCTATCTACATGGCTTCTTCAGGTATACCAAGTTCTATTTGGTAGCAGGGTGTCTGCTCTCTCTATGTGTGTACACAGGTTTGTAAACATGTATACATTTAATCTCTTGTCCCAAAATGAATCCTCCTCCTGAGGGCTGTCTTGCTTATTTCCCACACAGCCGTGCAGAGCATGGGATGAACGTTGGGATCCTGGATATCTTTGGATTTGAGAACTTCCGGAGAAACTCCTTTGAGCAGCTCTGTATAAACATTGCCAACGAACAAATCCAGTACTATTTCAATCAACATATTTTTGCACTTGAGCAGGTAAAATTAAATTCTGAAATAATTAAATATGATAATAGATAGAAGTGATAGGGGTGGGAGATAGTAAACTCCCACCAAATTGCCTATGGCTCAAAGCAAAAACTCTGATAGGCAGGCTGAAGAGGGAAGCCTTTGGAGAAAATGGGTTGGCTAGTGAGGAGATTCTGTTTTTAATCCTGTCAAGCACATGGTCTAAATTTAGTTTAAATAGAGAAGTCTAGATCTCTTTGGAAAGGTGCAATTCCCTACTCGTGTGGAACTTGTAACAAGTCAATAATTTAAATTCTCCTTCAAAACAAAACGTCTCTCTCTGTGGACCAATTCCATAGATCATAGTCTCCCCCCCTCCCGCCCAGTTAGAAAATAGATATTATCTAAAATGCAATTGATGAGCTTACAAGTAGGACCTAGTTCCTTGTTGCTCTCAACAACCCACCAGTGTCCCCATGCCATAAGTCGTGTTGCCCTCAGTACCCACCTTTGCCACAGATCTTGTCCAATTTTAGGGTTCCTAAGAGAAGCAGCTAATATCCTTAGGGTTCTAGAGATGGGAATTGAGTCCTATGAGACTGATAATAAGTAAAACAGAAGGTACTGGGCATAGCAATGAGCTGGCTACTTAGTTTCCTGCTTTCACTGTGGCTTGGAGTTGATGTTGTCTCTAGCCTAAAGAATTTACCAAGATGGGCAGCTAGATAGTGCAGTGGATAGAGCACCGGCCCTGGAGTCAGGAGTACCTGAGTTCAAATCCGGCCTCAGACACTTAACAGTTACTAGCTGTGTGACCCTAGGCAAGTCACTTAACCCCAATTTCCTCACTTAAAAAAATAATTTACCAAGACTTTCCTTTGGAATACCCTTCCTTCTTCACATAACAAGTTAGTAAGACAACAAAAAACGTTTTGGCTGATCTTCTGAAGCACAGCAGTAACCACTTTACTAGAAGAAATGATGATGAGATTATAAATATACTGGTTCTTAATTAGGCCATCCTTAAGACCTAAATACCAAGTACCCTTTGGTCCAGCTTTGGAGAAAATTCTGATAACTTTCTTCAGTTGTTCTGGATAAATCTGCCCAGGACTCCCTCCTCTCCTAGTTCATGTTGCCAACTCACAATCCTATGTATTCCAGTCAAAAATCTTCTTTGCTTCTGTGATTACTCCTTCCATTGCAAGAGAAATCTTACCTCTTAGTCTAAATCAGATAGTTACCGAAAAGGTTTTCTTCTTCTCTCTTCAACCTTCCTTCTCTTCTGGTGGTCCTCTTGACTCCTCTTTGTTTAAATTCTAAAAAATGTGATTTTTTAAAAAAAATAAAAATAAAAATGTGATGTCACCCTATCTCTTTTGGAGAAATAGACAAGCATCCCCTTTTTATCTAGAATCAGCCATTTGCTACAAGTCATTAACAGAGCCAAATAAACATTTCTGCACATAAGAGAGCATTTAAATATCAGTGGCAGTTTATCACAGAAAGTTTAATGCTATTCCTCACTAGAAATTTTACAGGGATGGTGACAGGGACCATATGGTAGCTGGATTTCATTGATATAAGGATACTACCCCTCCCTATGTAGGTTAGCACCTTCTCTGAAAGAGTTGCTGGGCAGGGATGGGGCGGGGGGAGCTAGGTGGCACAGTGGATAAAGCACCAGCCCTGGATTCAGGAGGACCTGAGTTCAAATCCAGCATCAGACACTTGACACTTATTAGCTGTGTGACCCTGGGTAAGTCACTTAACCCTCATTGCCCCTCTCCCCCCCCCAAAAAAAAAGAGTTGCTATGGGCACTAAAAAGTTAAATGACTTGCCCAGGGTCACACAGTCAGTATGTCAGAGATGAAACCTGAATACCAGTCTTCCTAGGGTTGAGGCTGGCTCTCTGTTACAATCCCTCTTAGAATCTTCATAGCAAAATAATATGTTGTTTGTAACTTGACCAGTTGTCTTGGCAGGGTGGGGGTGGTGGGTGGTGAGGGGTGAGGAGATGGGGACTGTGTGTATTCATACTAAATTTTCCAACAGATGGAATATCAGAATGAAGGAATTGATGCCACTGTAGTGGAATATGAAGACAATCGCCCTCTCCTGGATATGTTTCTCCAGAAACCAATGGGACTGCTTTCTCTCCTTGATGAAGAAAGCAGATTCCCCCAGGCCACAGACCTGACATTAGTTGGTATGTATTTTTCAAGGAAAGGAATACACATTCAGTTTCTGAATGTAGCATCTGTTCACATCCTCAAGGCAAGGGGAACTAACATAAAGCTTTTCATATCCTGTAATTTTTTTCAGCTAGTAATGTGCATATAAAATGTAGCCCCTTTAAAAATTAATTAGAACATTTAGCAAGTGATGAGTAACATTTATGTCCTACCATCTTCCCAAACTCAGCATGTCTAAAATTGATCTCATCTCCCCCCAACCTCAATCCTTCTGACTTTTCTAATTCTGAAAATGGAACTATCAGAATCCCGGTCACCAAGGTCTGAGAGTCAGAATCATCTTGGATTCCTCTTTCCCTCCCCACACCCAGTCAGCAAATCTTACTGTGTCTTCCTTTAGATGTGGCCCATGCGTTCTGAGAGGCAGCATGGCCCAGTGATAGAGAGCCAGCCTCAAGGTCAAGATGACCTCCATCCAAATGCTTCCTCTGACACCCACTGATTGTATGACCCCCATGCGAGTCTTTCACCTTCTCTTGCTGAGAAGATGCCAACCTGTATGGGTAACAGGAGTTTCCTTGCCTGGGAGTGCACGCTATTAATGAAATCACAGGTTCAGTCCCTAGCCTTGGCCTTCCTTTCTATACTTACTGCCTTGTCCATAGTCTAAACCCTCATTATTGCATGCCAGAAGTATTATATATACTTCCTACGTAGTTCTAGATCTTTCTCTCTCTTCCACTTCCATCCCGATCACAACTGCTAGATTAATCGTCTCAGAATGCTGATTTTATTACATCATTCTTCTGCTAAAATACTTCCAATGACTCTCCACTGTTTTTATAGGTTCAAGTTCAAACTTAGCCTGAAATTCAAGGCCCTTGACAGCTTGGCTCCAAGTTTCCCCCTCAACCATAGCTTTTATTCGTTTCTTCTGTGTTATCTTCATAAGCAGCCAGACTGAGCTATTTATTCCCTGTTCCCCAAACATATGATTCTCACTGGGGCAGCTAGATGGTACTATAGATATGGTGCTGACCCTATAGTCAGGAAGACCTGAGTTCAAATCCAGCCTCAAACACTTAGTAGCTGTGAGTGACCATGAGTTGCATAACCTCTCTCAGCCTCAGTTTCTTCAACTGTAAAATAGTTTTAATAGCAGCACCTGCCTCCCACATTTGTTGTGAGGGTCAAATGTGATAATATTTACATTGTGCTTACGACAGAGCTGGACATATAGTAGCGGCTACATAAATGCTTACTCCCTTCCCTTCCCCTTCATTCTCACTTTTTCATTTTTACTCATACTATTATCTCTCATTTCTTTTCTTTTGTTGTTGTTGTTCAGTTGTATTCAACTCTTTGTGACTCTGTTTGGGGTTTTCTTAGTCACTATACTGGAGTGGTTTGCCATTTTCTTCTCCATTTACAGACAAAGAAACTGAGGCAAACAGGGTGAAGTGACTTGCCCAGAATCACACAGCAAATAAGTGACTGAGGCTAGATTTGAGCTTAGGTCTTCCTGACTCTAGGCCTGATGCTTTTTCTACTGTACCATCTAGATGCCCTGTTTTCTTTGCTTATTCATCTTCTACTCATCATTGAAGGCCCCCTTGAATATTCAGCTGCTCTATGGATCCTTCCCTGACCATTCTAATACACAGTGATCTATCCTTCCTATGAGTCATAGCAATTTTACCTGTTCCATACACTACCTTGTTAACGTTTCTTACATTGTTGTTTTTTTATTATAAACTCATTGTTTGTTGTTGTTCAGTCATTTCAATCATGTCTAATTCTTTGTTGACCCCATTGTGGTTTTCTTGGCAAAGATACTAGAGTGATTTGCTATTTCCTTTTCCAGCTCATTTTGCAGATGAAGAAACTGAGGCAAACAGGGTTAAGTGACTTGCCCAGGGTCACACAGCTAGGAATTGTCTGAGGCCAGATTTGAACTCAGGAATATACCTGATATTCTTTCCATTATATCACTTAGCTGCCATTTTTTTTTACCTTCACCTAAATTATAAGATCCTTATGGACAGGAAGCAAGTATATATAATCATGGATATCTAGCTTTCTCATTTTCTCCCTCTCCCTCTCTCTCTCTCTCTCTCCCTTCCTCCCTCCCTTGGTATTGTATTGTATCTATTTTGTAGTTACTCATGTGTTCATGCTGTGCCTTCTCAACCCTCAGTATACCATAAACTTCCTGAGGACAAGAACCATTCTATTTTTTTATCTCTGGCACCTTTACACAGTGCCTTGTAAATAGTGTTTGCTTAATAAATGTCCACAGGATTGAATTGGTTTTTGGTGTGTATGTGTTTTTTTTTTTTATCATTTGGGGTTTCTTTTGTTTGTTTGTTTTCATTTGATTGTTTGTTTTTAGTGCAACATTCTCTGTCTTCCTGGCAAGTGCTTAGTAAATACTTGATGACAGACTCAGTGAATATATTCTATCCTTTCCCTTACTGGAGGAGGTTATTCACATAGCAGATCGCATTCCACGGTTTTTTTTTTTGTTTTGTTTTGTTTTATGTTTGGAAAAGTTTAGTCTGCTGACACCTCTATTAATTTCCCTGAGCACCTACAAATCTTGTGTGTTGCCAAGATGAATTAAAACCCACATTATCTTCATCCCCTCGGGACAGATTCTGTCCTGAAGCAAATTGGTGACGTTTCTGGTTTGACAAAAACATTTGTGGGGAGCTCTTAGGGAGAGCAGGGGAAGCAGCATCCTGGGAAACCATGAAGTCTGGGAGATACTGCCTAGTCAGGTGCCCGAGGAGGGGATGAAGCAACAAAGAAAATACCCACCTTATGGCCGATCTCTCTCTTCTAATTTAAGTGCAGCGACTCTCTCAGATTCAGCCCTAATTGACTTTATTTAGATCTGCAGGGGCTCTTGGCAGGCACCTGTAACTGGTTTGGAGTGCCTGATCCAGACACTCTCAAGGGTATTTCATGCTATGGTTTTCTTGTGTCTTTAAACAGATAAATTTGAAGATAATCTGCGATGTAAATATTTCTGGAGGCCAAAACGGGTGGAGCTCTGCTTTGGTATTCAGCACTATGCTGGAAAGGTAAAAGGTGTTTGACTGTTATTGGGTCTGAATTTAACAAGAGATAAGTGACTTACATTGCCATGTCTGTGAAGCTTGTGAAATGGATTGCAGATTTTTCTTTTTTTAAATTCTTCTTGAATCCCCAATCATAACTCACAAACTTTCACAGTGGGATTGATCACAAAAGTTGCCTCTGGCATAGAAACAGTTTCTCACGGGGTGGCCTAGAGAGCTGCCATCTGCCTCTTACCTGAGGTATTGCCTAGAAGTGACAGCTCTCCAGGGAGTAAACAGATTACATCTTTACACAGTGTGTTTAGCTGTGAACATTCAAATTTTAAAGTAATTCTGGAATGTGAATAAAACTAGGAGGGCTGATATAATTTTAGGCAAAGCCTACAGGGTACTGTAACATCCAAATAAAAAGCCAAGAAAATCAATTAAACGCCCAGATGTTTATTCTACCCAACACCAAGCATCAAAATATTTGGAGACATGGGATGATAGATTTTGAGTAGGAAGGGACATCCAAAGCCATCTCACTTTATAAATGAGGAAACTGGAGCCTAAAAAAGTTCATTGGCTTGCTCAAATTCACATGGGTAGTCAGGAGCAGGACCAAGATTTGAATGTGGGTCCTTTGATGATAATTCCACTGGACTAAGCTGTTGATGGCAGTCTGAATTGTTTTCTTTTTATTCAAGAACTGGGGCATTATGTATCAACCTAAATTTTAGGTTCTAATAGCAGAGTTGAGGCTTATGTTTAAAATTTCCTTTTTAAAAATATAAATAGCTGATATTTATAAAACATTTTCATACATTATCTTCTTATATAGCCTCAAAACAACCCAATGAGGCAGGTACTACACACATCAATAGCCCCATTCTACAGATAGGGAAGTGGAGGTTTCAAAAGTTAAAATGACTTGCCCATGGTCACAAAGCCAATAAGTTTAGGAAAGATTTGGACCAAAGTCTTCTTTAGTCCAAGTTAAGCATTGTATCTACTACATATTATTTCTTACATATACCATATTATACCTTATTTTATTTTACCATCTACCCTATTATGTCTTACCTTTGTATAACGTTTTAGTTTTACAAAGGGCTTCGACACTGTTTAAGAGTCCCATGATAAAATTAATTCAAATGGTGTTGTGTAGGAATTTTATAAGTTGTGCACAATGGTACAAGTCTATAATCTCAGCTGCTAGAGGGGCTGAAACTAGTAGATCTTTTTAGCTTGGGAATTCCGAGCTGCAGTGGGCTAAGCTTATTGGATTCAGCATCAATTTGACAAGCATCTGGAAGAAAGAGGCCACCAGACTTCTTAAGGAGGGACAAATCAGTCCAGGTCAGAAATGGAGCAGGTCAAAGCTCCTATGTCAATCAATACTGGGATCAAGCCTGTGTGTAGCCACTGCACTTTTAACCTAGATGAGATGGGAAAACAAAGAAATAAAAGAAAGAGAAATAAAAAAGAAAGAAGGAAAGGAAGAAAGAATAAAAGAGAGAAGGAAAGAAGGGGGAAAGAAGAGAGAAAGAAAAAGAAGGGAAGGAGGAGAAGGAAGAAGAAAGAAAAGAGACAAGAAAGAAAGAAAGGAAGAAAGGAAGAGAAAGAAAGAAAATAGAAGAGAGAAAGGAGAAATTTTAAAACACTATGTCCAGATTGATTTTTAAAATATGTAACATGATATAAAAGTTAATTTTTCCTAACATCATTGAAAAATCAGATTAAAAAGCAATTCTAGGGGCAGTTATGTGGCACAGTGGATAGAGCACCAGCCCTGGAGTCAGGAGTACCTGAGTTCAAATCCATCCTCAGACACTTAACACTTACTAGCTGTGTGACCCTGGGCAAGTCACTTAACCCCAATTGACTCACTAAAAAAAAAAAAAAAAAAGCAATTCTAATATAAATGAAGTTTTATTTTGGATCTTAGTCAGGAGCTACGTTCTGCTTCCCCCTCTTAAATCCAACCCATGCCTTCAGTATCAACGTCCAACTACAATAAGGACTCACATTTATATAATGCTTTAAGATTTAGAAAGCACTTTTCTTCACATCTCTTTGCCCAAATGGTATCACTATCCTCATTTTACAAATGAGAAAATTAAAGTGCTAAAAGGTTAAATGACTTGCTTTTCCATACCTTGAAAGTGTTGGTATACACTAAGGGGCAGGACATGGTGGAATGTCCTTGAGGCTCTGCTGGTCCCTTGACCACCAGCTGAAGTAGAGACGACTGGCAGTATATATTGCGTAATGCTCTGAGTGACTCACCCATCTCTGGTGCTGAGGGGTTTTTTGCCCTTAGGAAACTTGGATCAAAATGTACCAGAAGGGCCATCATGACCTGCCAAGGGCCTTATTTCACTCTGCAAATGTAAGTAAGTTGCTTAAGGGAGCATGATGGAGTCAATCATGAAAGAGGGAAAGGATGTCCACACACCAGTGTGGACCCAGTTGAGATTAGATAACACAAATTTCTGGTGGGCTCAATGGGTTTGACTTCATGATGTCCTCCAATGGTATTCAGCAACATAGGAGTTGGGGCAGAGAAGGTCAATGGTGGGGGGTGACCTATGGTTGAAGAATAGTGGGGCTTAAATGTTGTTAGGACAGGCAGGCAAGGGAATGAAGGGCAGAAGAAAGTATATGATTGAACTGGTCAGCTGAGAGGATCAAGACTGTGAAATGGAGGCCTGAAGATGATTCTGTATGACCTCCCTTTCTCCTCCGGTTTCTTGAAACTCAGTATATATGTGTATATATGTACATGTAGATAGATGGCTAGTTAGATAGATAGATAGATATGCATACACATGTTAAGGAAGTCCTTATTTATTCCATACACACCCTTGGATGTCTCATCATTATTTGTTTTCCTTAAAACAATATTTATGTGTTCCACCAGTCTGGGATCCCTCATTGACTCTCAGCAATTTGATGTGAAGGTTGTTTTACCACTAGATGTCTCCTAGTGCATTTTTTCCACCTTATGCTTCCCTAAAAGTGGTGATAACAATGTACTAAATGGATCTTTGTAATCCATAAAAGTTAATATAGTATAAGACACAATAAAAATCCCTGGACTACAAGCCTAAACCCCTGGTTTCTTAGTCCCGAGTCTGCCGCTTATTAGTTATACAGTCTTGGGTAAAACATTTAGGCTATTTGATTGAACTTCTATTTTTTTCCAATCAATCAGTACGTCTTTATGAAATGTCTACTCTATGCCAGGCAATATCGTAGGTACTAGAGTGATCTCCTTGAGGACAGGGGCTATTTTTTGCCTTTCTTCGAATCCTCAGTATTTTGCACAGTGCCTGGCACATAGTAAGTGCTTAATTAATGTTTATTAACTGACAAAACCAAAAACAATCAGTACTTTTGAGGAACTCATATTCTTTTGGAAGAGACAAGCCCATCAGTGTATATACACAATAGCTATGGTGAGAACAAATATAAATAAAGGCAAGGAAGTTAAATATGAAGTTTGGGAGGGAGGGCACTAGCAATGGGGGATCAGAAATAGTTTTATGTAGAAAGTGGTTCTCAAGCCAAATCTTGATGGAAGAGGATTCTATGAAGCAAAGAAAAGGAAATAGTGGAGATTGGTTAGTGCAAAGACACAGAGATAGGAGATGGCATGTTGTGTGTGAGGAACAGAGAGAAAGCCAGTTTGCTTGAATCAGAGAGTCCAGCAAAGGAAGTCATTTATAATGAGAATCGAAAAAGAGTGGGGCCAGGTCTGAAGGGCTTTAAGAGGTAAACAGAGGTGTTGTTATTCAATCATAGAGGCTTTAGGGAGCCACTGCAGTTTTTAAGTGGTGGAACAACATGGCCTGTTCTTCACTTATGGAAAATCACATTGGCAGCTATGTAGAGGACAGGTTGCAATGAGGAGAGATTTGAGTCAGGGAGACAAATTAAGAGGCCATTTTAATACTCTAGGTGAGAGGTGATAAGGGTCTGAGAATAAAGGTGGTAGTTGTGTGAGTAGAGAGGTGTTTTTGAAGTAGAAATAACTAGATTTGCAACTGATTGGATATGTGGAGTGAGGGAGAGTTAAGGATCAAGGATAACACCAATCAGTTAATCAATAAACATTCATTAAACACCTACTATGTCCCAGACACTGTGCTAAGTGCTGGGGATATGTTGTTGCTATTTAGTCAATTAGTCATGTCTGACTCTTTGTTACTGCATTTGGGGTTTTATTGGCAAAGATACTGACGTGGTTTTCCATAAAAGAGGCCAGTGTCACTGGATTGAAGAGTATAAGACATGGATTAAGGTGTAAGAAAACTGAGAAGGGGTGGAGGTGAAATAGGTTACAAAGGACTTTGAACACTAAACTGAGAGACTGGAAGAATGGTGGAAAGATGATGAGCTCTGTTTTGGATATGCTGAGTTCAGGATTTCATCTGTAAGATATTTACTTGTTCTGCCTCCCTCAAAGAGATATCACATCAAATGAAATAATGCATAGGAAATGCATTGAGAACTTCAAAATAATAGAATGGTATTATGCTCTAATAAACCATGAATATGAAGAATGCAGAGAAATATGGGAAGAATTGTATGAATTGATGCAAAGTGAAGTAAGCAAAACCAGGAAAACAATAAACACGACTACATTGGAAAAAACAGAAACAACAAAAATAAAAATTGAGTACTATGAAATTAAATGGCCAAATTTGGCTCTAAATAGAAGATAAGAAAATGCACTTCCCTCCCTTCTTTGCAGAGATGTGAAGATTAGGGGTGTGGATCATGGCATATAATCACAGCCTTGTTTAATAGTAGTTACTTTTGCTGAAGTGTTTCTCCCTTTTTATATTCTTATTTTAATGGATTACTGAAAAGGAAAGAGAAAAAATATATTGAAAAATAAAGGAGATATAAAGAGATATCAGATTTTTTTTATAAAAAGATAACTTTAAGATGCTCTATAAGTGGAGCAAAGCTGTCTCCCACATGTAGTATGGGGTATTATTGTGTGGTTTAAAGGAAGTAAGAATAGATATTTCTAGCCTCTTTTCCCTCCTCACCCCCTTCTCCAAGGAGACTTTAATTCCTGCCAAGAGGGGAAGCAGAAGGTTGAAGCCAGAATCTGGGCCACTGTGCTCTCCTCAAAGAGGGGGTATAAGGCTAGAATTATGTCTATTTGCTCACTTTTAAACATTATCAGTCTAAAGAATGTGGTTTTCAGGTTCAAGCTAAACTTCCATTTGCTGTTTCTTTTTTCTTTTCTTTTCTTTCTTTTTTTTGGGTGGGGGCGGGGCAATGAGGGTTAAGTGACTTGCCCAGGGTCATACAGCTAGTAAGTGTCAAGTATCTGAGTCTGAATTTGAACTCAGGTCCTCCTGAATCCAGGACTGGTGCTTTATCCTAGCTGCCCTCCCCCCTCCTTTTTCATTTGTTGTTTCTTTAATAGAGAAAAGAGTATTGGAGCTTTACATACAAGTCTTAACTTCCTTCCCACCAAATGCCAGTTCCAAAATAAACACAAATAGGAAGTAGCAAAGAAACCAATTTATCCAAGTCACTAGCAAATCAGAGAAAGTATACATAGGAGAATATATACTAGAAAATACAGAGTAAAATAGTTCTCTCATTGGGAGCAGGTATCTCAGTTCAACTAAGAGAGTGTCCCAGATCTCAACTAAGGGGAAATTCCCTAGTAAGTATAACAAGCCAAAGACAGAGACATGATGGAGATTGACAGCTCTTTTCATGTCAGCTTTTTTCCACGGTCTTATTCTCCCCTTGGCAATCTGAAGTAGGGTTGGCATCATCCATCTTCTCTCTCAAGCTGGAAGCCAGAAATACCTGTTGCAGTTGCAGAGACTAAATACTCAAGAGACTCAAAGGGACTAAAGAGGCCTCCTCTCTCTCAGTCTTGTCCCTCACACAGAAGTAGGGTGTTGATTTCCACCAATGAGGAAACAACAGCAAAGTGAGGAAAGATTCCCATACTGATGGGCTTTGGGACTCAGATCATATAAGCATAGGGTTTCACTGAAAGTAGACAAGAGACTACTCATTAGCAGGTTTGGTTACAGAGCACTTCAAATACATTATCTCATTTGATTCTTATAACAACCTTGTGAAATAGGCTGTTGTTGTTCACTCATTTTCAGTCATGTCCAACTCTTTATGACCCCATTTGGGTTTTTTTGGTAAAGATACTGCAGTAGTTTGCCATTTCCTTCACCAGCTCATTTTACAGATGAGGAAACTGAGGCAAACAGGGTTAAGTGACTTGCTCAGGGTCACACAGTTAGTGTCTGAGGCCATATTTGAACTCATGAAGATGAGTCTTCTTGATTTGAAGCCCAGTACTCTATCTACTACACCACCTAGCTCTGTGAAATGGCTATTATTATTATTATTCCCATTTCAGATATAAGAACCTGAGGTTCAAAGAGTTTAAATGACTTGCCTATAGGGGCAGCTAGGTGGCTCAATGGATAAAGCACCAGCCCTGGATTCAGGAGGACCTGAGTTCAAATCCAGACTCAGGCACTTGACACTTATTAGGTGTGTGACCCTGGGCAAATCGCTTAACCCTTATTGCTGAGCCAAAAAACCCAAAAAACCCAAAAAACCCAACTTGCTTATAGTCACATAGTGTCAGAGATGCGATTCAAATCTAGGTCTCTCCTGGCTCCTTCACAATACCATATTGCCTCTAATCCATAGTAGCAGCAGCAGCAGCAGCAGCAGCGGCAGCAGCAGCAGTAGTAGTAGTAGTAGTAGTAGTAACAAGAAGAATAACAGATTATTTCTATACATAACTGGATAGGGCAGGGACTAGACCTTTGAATTAATTAGTTTAGGAAATTTCCTTATGAGGAAGCTAACAATGCAGCTCAGCACCTCAGCAATAGAGCATTGAGAGGTTGTAACTTGCCCAGGGTCAGAATGTGTGAAAGGTGGCACTTGAACTCAGGTCTTCTAGCTCTGAAGCTAACTCTTATCATCCTACATGTTGCTGTACTTGTCCTTCACTGTAAGAGGCCTCTGACAAGAAGTGAAGGTGAAGGGGACCTGTCAGGAGCAGCACATCCACTGTGTTTTATTTTGGCTTGCTTGTCCAGATTTAGAAAGCACAGCTGCATCAGGTTTGAATTCTCCTCAGAGGTCTATCTTTAAACCACTGTCTGTCACAACTAATTACTCACCTTAGGCAAAATCTTCCTGTCACTGTCAGCAGGCAGCTTATTTTTTGCTTATTTACTGTTTCTGATGCAGGTTTTATACGATGCTTTTGGGTTCCTTGAGAAGAATAGAGACACATTACCTGCTGACATTGTCATGGTCCTGAGAACTTCAGAGAACAAACTTGTTCAGCAGCTCTTCTCCATTCCATTAACCAAAACAGGTATTTTTGTTTGTCTGCTAGGCTAGTCTGAGCCATGCTGCTCAAGTGGTTTCCATTAGCCTTGTGGTTCTGCTAAGCCTTCTAATCCTAGACAGTGATTTCAGAGTAAAAAGCCATTCAAATGAGATTTGAAAACTGCCTGATGGGTAAGGGGTCCAGGGAAGTGGTGCAGTGAGTCAGGAAGGGGGTTGGTGTGAACAATTTCTCTGGTTCCAGAAAGGTAGTTCTAAATAAGGACTCTTTGCTGATGTGCCATTTTTTTTTTTACACTTGCCATTTTCTTTTTTTGTGGCATAGTGGATAAAGTATCAGACTTGAAGTCAGGAAGACTCATCTTCCTGAGTTCAAATCTGGCCTCAGATACTTACTAGCTGTGTAATCCTGGGCAAATCACTTAACCCTGTTTGCCTCAGTTTCCTCTTCTGTAAAATGAGCTGGGGAGGGAAATAGTAAACCACGCTAGTATCTTTGCCAAGAAAACCCTAAATGGGGTCACAAAGAGTCAGACATGACTGAAAAACAACTGAACAGGGGGCAGCTAGGTGGTGCAATGGATAAAGCACAAGCCCTGGATTCAGGAGTACCTGAGTTCAAATCCGGCCTCAGACACTTGACACTTACTAGCTGCGTGACCCTGGGCAAGTCACTTAACCCTCATTGCCCTGCCAAAAAAAAAAAAAAGAAAAAAAGAAAAACAACTGAACAACAGAATGTATATATGTGGATGTAGACCTAATTGAAAAAGAAAATCCTGTCATTCATATTTCTTCATAACTGCCCCTCTCACATTTATAGTCTTCTTACATCTTACTCCTTACCTCTTGCTCACACTCCACTGCCTACCACCCCACCCCATAATCTTTAATCCAGTGACATTGACCTCCTTGCTGTCCTTCAAACAAGATGCATCATCTCCTAACTTCCAGAATTTTCACCATCTTTTCCCCATACCTGGAATCTTTCCTTCCTCATCTCTTCCTCCTGCCTTTCGTGGCTTCTTTTAAATCTCAGCTAAAATTCCACCTTCTACAGAAAGGCTTTCCCAATCCTTCCTACCTAATGCTAGTGCTTTCCTTCTGTTGATTAGTTTCAAGGTATCATGTTTATACCTTGTTTATCCATAGCTTTTTATATGTTGTCTTCCCCATTAGATTGTGAGCTCCTCAAGGGGTAGTCCTGTCTTTTGGCCTTTTCTGTATCCCTAGAATTTAGCACAGTGCCTAGCAAATAAAAGGTACTTTATAAATATTTATTGAATGAATGATTGATGCAGATTAAATGTAGATATACAGTTGATCCTCATTATTTTTGGATTCCATATTTGTGAATTCACCCACTTGCTAATATTTATTTATAACCCCCAAATCAATATTTGCTGTGTTTTAGAGGTCATTCTGAAATGCCATGTCTTTCAGAAAGTCTTTTCTGACTAATTGAAAGTGAGATTGTGAATGCCCTGAGGCCTCTCTATTTTCAAAGGGAAACTTTTATTATTTCTATTTTTGATCCCACAATATGAATTTAACTTCTTTGTATATATAGAAATAACAACCCAAGTCATTCAGTCCAATAAGTCTATGACTCAGTAGAAAAGGTCAAGGGTAGGTGTTTTTTTAATAGTGTATTATTTTTTCCAATGTAAAATACCTTTATATGTAAAGACAATTTTTAACATTCATTTTTTCCAGTATTGATAAAAGCAAATAAGATAATTTTATTTAAATGGGGAAAGTACCCCCCAAAAAACACAGAAATTTTCATTTGACAATTTTATGGGAAATTTTCAATGTTATACATGTATGTTGTGAAGTAATCTCATTTTAGTAGTGTGGTCTACATTTGGGGTCTAATACAGTATTGGCTTTCCTTCTCTCTTCTCCTTTTCTATGCTTTATAGTGAAATGATCTCCATTTGTTTCACCTTTTTAAAACCAAGCATTTTCATAACATAGTACAATAAAAGAGATGATTGCACATGAAACTGCAAATCTACTATGTACAACTTGCTATTTCTTTTATTTTTTTAATTAATAAAGTATTTTATTTTTTTTCCTGTTACATGTAAAGATAGTTCTCAACTTTTGTTTCCAATTTCAGATTTTTCTCCCTCCCTCCCCTCCCTCCTCCCTCCCCTCCCTCCCCCCCTCCCCTAGACAGCAGGTAATCTGATATAGGTTGTGTGTGTGTATATATATATATATATATATATATACACACACACACATATATATATGTATATGCATATGCATATGTATATATGTATATATATACATATATACACATAATAACATTAAACATATTTCTGCATTAGTCATAAGAGAAAAATCAGAGCAATGACGAAAAACCTCAAAATAGAAAAACATCAGCACCAAAACCAAAATAGTATGGTTCATTCACCAACTACTCCACAGTTCTTTTTTCCCCTGGATTTGGAGATCCTCTTCTATCATGAGTTCCCTGGAACTCTTCTGTACCATTGCATTGGTGAGAAGAATATAGTCCATCACAGTAGATCAACACTCAATGTTGATGATACTGTGTACAATGTTCTTCTGGTTCTGCTCATCTCACTCATCATCAGCCCACGCAAGACCCTCCAGGTTTCTCTGAACTCTTCCTGCTCATCGTTTCTTACAGCACAATAGTATTCCATTGTATTCATATACCACAACTTGTCTGGCCATTCTCCAATTGATGGGCATCCCCTCAACTTTCAATTCCTTGCCACCACATAAAGAGCAGCTATAAATATTTTTGTACACGTGGGTCCCTTTCCCCTTTCCATGATTTCTTTGGGCAAAAGACCCAAAAGTGGTATTACTGGGTCAAAGGGTATGCACAGCTTTATAGCCCTCTGGGAATAATTCCAAATTGCTCTCCACCAACAATGCATTAGTGTTCCAATTTTTCCACAGTTTCTCCAACATTTATTATTTTCCTGTTTTGTAATTATAGCCAATCTGATAGGTGTCAGGTGGTACCTCAGAGGTTTAATTTGCATCTCTCTAATCATTGGAGATTTAGAGCATTTTTTCATATGGGAATAGATAGCTTTGGTTTTTTCATCAGAAAACTGCCTGTTCATATCCTTTGACCATTTCTCAATTGGGGAATGAATTGGATTCTTATAAATTTGATTTAGTTCCCTATATATTTTAGAAATGAGGCCTTTATCAGAAGTACTGGCCTCAAAAATTGTTTCCCAGCTTTCTACCTCCCTTCCAATTTTGGATGCATTGCTTCTGTTTGTACAAAAATTTTTAATTTAATGTAATCAAAATCATCCATTTTACATTTTATAATATACTCTATCTCTTGTTTGGTCATAAACTGTTTTCCTTTCCAAAGATCTGATAGGTACACTATTCCTTTCTCTCCTAATTTACCTATGGTATCACCTCTTATGTCTAAATCATGTATCCATTTTGATCTTATTTTAGTATAAGGTGTCATATGTTGGTCTATGCCTAATTTCTGCCATACTATCTTCCAGTTTCCCCAGCAGTTTTTGTCAAATACTGAGTTCCTATCCCAGAAGCTGGAGTCTTTGGGTTTATCAAACACTACATTACTAGTGTCATTTACTACTGCATTTCCTGTGCCTAGCCTATTCCATTGATCCTCCACTCTATTTCTTAGCCAGTACTAGATAGTTTTGATGACTGCCGCTTTATAGTAAAACTCTAGGTTTGTTACCACTAACGCACCTTCCTGTGAATTTTTTTTCATTATTTCCCTGAATATTCTTGACTTTTTGTTTTTCCAGATGAATTTTGTTATTATTTTTTCTAGTTCTATAAAATAATTTTTAGGTAGTCTCATTGGTATGGCACTGAATAAGTAAATTAATTTGGGTAGTATTATCATTTTTACTATATTAGCTCTGCCTATCCATGAGCAATTGATATCTTTCCAATTATTTAGATCTGATTTGATTTATGTGAAGAGTGTTTGGTAGTTGTGTTCATAGAGTTCCTGGGTTAGTCTTGGCAAGTAGACTCCCAAGTATTTTATATTATCTACCATTACTTTAAATGGAATTTCTCTTTCTATCTCTTGCTGCTGGACTTTGTTGGTCATGTATAGAAATGCTGATGATTTCTGTGGATTTATTTTATATCCTGCTACTTTGCTAAAGTTGTTAATTGTTTCAAGTAATTTTTGAGTTGATTCTCTAGGATTTTTTAAGTATACCATAATATCATCTGCAAAGAGTGATAGTTTTGTTTCCTCTTTGCCTATTCTAATTCCTTTAATTCCTTTTTTTCTTCTCTGATTGCTAAAGCTAACATTTCTAGTACAATATTAAATAATAAGGCTGATAATGGACATCCTTGTTTCACCCCAATCTTATTGGGAAGGCCTCTAATTTATCTCCATTGCATATAATACTTGCTGATGGCTTTAGGTAGATACTGTTTATTATTTTAAGGAAAGCTCCACCTATTCCTAAACTCTCTAGTATTTTTATTAGGAATGGGTGTTGTATTTTTGTCAAAAGCTTTCTCTGCATCTATTGAGATAATCATATGATTTTGGTTGGTTTTCTTATTGATGTGGTTGATTATGTTAATAGTTTTCCTAATGTTGAACCAGCCCTGCATTCCTGGTATAAATCCCACCTGGTCATAGTGTATTATCCTGGTGATCACTTGCTGTAATCTCCTTGCTAATATCTTATTTAAGATTTTAGCATTAATATTCATTAGGGAAATTGGTCTATAATTTTCTTTCTCTGTTTTTGCTTTGCTTGGTTTTGGTATCACCACCATATTTGTGTCATAAAACAAATTTGGTAGAACTCCTTCTTCACCTATTTTTCCAAATAATTTGTATAATATTGGAATTAATTGTTCTTTAAATGTTTGGTAAAATTCTTAGGGAGTTCATTAATGGCTTGTTCAATTTCTTTTTCTAATATGGGTTTATTTAAGGATTTTATTTCCTCTTCAGTTAACCTGGGCAGTTTGTATTTTTGTAAATATTCGTCCATTTCATTTAGATTGTCAAATTTACTGGCATACAGTTGGGCAAAATAATTCCTAATTATTGATTTACTTTCCACTTCATTGGTGGTAATATCACCCTTTTCATTTTTGATACTGGTAATTTGGTTTTCTTCCTTCTTTTTTTAATCAAATTAATCAATATTTTATCTATTTTATTGGTTTTTTTCATAAAACCAGCTCTTAGTTTTATTGATTAATTCTATAGGTTTTTTTGCTTTCAATCTTATTAATTTCTCCTTTAATTTTCAGGATCTCTAGTTTAGTATCTAATTGGGGATTTCTAATTTGTTCTTTTTCTAGTTTTTTAAGTTGCATGCCCAATTCATTAATCGCCTCTTTCTCTTTTTTATTCATGTAAGCATTTAGAGCTATAAATTTTCCCCTAAGCACTGCTTTGGACACATACCATAGATCTTGGTATGTTGTCTCATTATTATCATTCTCTTGGATATAGTTATTGATTGTTTCTATGATTTGTTGTTTGGCCCATTCATTCTTTAGAATGAAATTATTTAGTTTCCAATTGATTTTCATTCTACTTTTCCCTGGCTCTTTCTTACATGTAATTTTTATTGCATCACGATCTGAGAAGGATGCACTTACTATTTCTGCCTTTCTACATTTGACTATGATGTTTTTGTGCCCTAATACATGGTCAATTTTTGAAAATGTGCCATGTACTGCTGAGAAGAAAATATGTTCCTTTCTATCCCCATTCAATTTTCTCCAGACATCTATCATGTCTAACTTTTCTAGTAATCTATTCACCTCTTTCACTTCTTTCTCATTTATTTTTTGGCTAGATTTATCTAATTCTGAGAGGGGGAGATTCAGATCCCCCACTAGTATAGTATTACTGTCTAATTCCTCTTGTAACTCATTTAACTTCTCCTCTAAGAACTAGGATGCTATACCACTTGGCACATACATATTTAATATTGATATTACTTCATTATCTATAGTACCTTTTAGCAAGATGTAATTTCCTTCCTTATCTCTTTTAATGAGATCTATTTTTGCCTGCGCTTTGTCTGAGATAAGGATTGCTACCCCTGCTTTTTTTACTTTAGCTGAAGCATAATATATTCTGCTCCAGCCTTTTACCTTTACTCTGTGTGTATCTCGCTGCTTCAAATGTGTTTCTTGTAAATAGCATATTGTAGGATTCTGGTTTTTAATCCACTCTGTAATTCACTTCCGTTTTATAGCAGAGTTCATCCCATTCACATTCACAGTTATTATTATTGACTGTCTATTCCCCTCCATTCTATTTACCCCCTTTGTACTTTTCCCCCCTTCTTTCACCCTATTCCTCCTCACCAATGCTTTACTTTTTACCCCTGCCTCCCCCATTCTGCCCTCCCTTTTTGTCACCCCCCTCTCTTTTTTTTTACCCTTTTCTCCCTTGCTTTTTTCCTCCCTTCTTTCAGTCCCCCCTTTCTCTTCCCCTTTTGCTTCCCTAAAGAATGAGCTAAGTTTCTTTATCCCAATGAACGTATATATTATTCCCTCTTTGAATCAAATCTAATGAGAGTAGGATTGAAACAATGTTCACCCCTCCTTTCTTTCCCTCTATTGTAATAGGTTGTTTTTTTCATCTCTTCATATGATATAATTCATCCCATTCTACCTCCCCTTTCCTCTCCTCCCCATAGACTCCCTTTTTAACCCCTTAATTTTTTTTTGTATCATCACATCAAAGACAATTTATATTTATGCCCTCTGTGTAAAGTCCTTCTCTCTGCCCAAATACACTTATAGTTCTTAAGAGTTATGAGTATTATCTTCCTGTGCAGGGATATAAACAGTTTAACCTAATTGAGTAACCTCTTTTTCCCCTCTGTTTACCTTTTTAAACTTCTCTTGAGTCTTGTATGTTAAGATTGAATTTTCTCTTCAGTTCTGGTCTTTTTGTCAGGAAAGATTGAAAGTCCCCAATGTCATTAAATGTCCATCTTTTCCCCTGAAAGAGAATGCACATTTTTGCTGGGTAATAGATTCTCGGCTGCAATCCAAGCTCTTTTGCCTTCTGGAATATCATATTCCAAGCCTTTTAGTCCTTTAATGTTGAAGGTGCCAGGTCCTGAGCAATCCTGACTGTGGCTCCATGGTATTTAAATTGCTTCTTTCTGGCTGCTTGGAGTATTTTCTCCTTCACCTGATACTTCTGGGATTTGGCTACAATATTCCTTGGAGTTTTCCTATTGGGGTCTCTTTCAGGAGGTGATCGGTGGATTCTTTCAATGATGATTTTATCCTCTGATTCTTTGATATCAGGGCAGTTCTCCTTAATAATTTCCTGGAATATGGTGTCTAGATTCTTTTTCTGGTCATGGCTTTCAGGCAGTCCAATGATTCTCAAATTCTCTCTCCTCGATCTGTTTTCCAGATCAGTTGTCTTTCCATTGAGGTATTTCACATTTTCTTCTATTTTTTCATTCTTTTGATTCTGCTTGACTGATTCCTGGTGTCTCATGGATTCCTTATCTTCCAGCTGTCTGATTTTAATTTTTAAGGCATTGTTTTCTTTTCTTTTTTTTTTTTTTGCGGGGCAATGGGGGTCAAGCGACTTGCCCAGGGTCACACAGCTAGTGTCAAGTGTCTGAGGCAGGATCTGAACTCAGGTACTCCTGAATCCAGGGCTGGTGCTCTATCCACTGCACCACCTAGCCGCCCCAGGCATTGTTTTCTTTAGTGAGATTATGCACCTTTTTTTCCATTTGGCCAAGTGAATTTTTTAAGGCATTGTTTTCTTCAGTGAAATTATGCACTTTTTTTTTTCCCCATTTGGCCAGTCAATCTTTGTGCTTCCTTTTCCAAGCTGCTGATTCTTTTTTCATAGTTTTCTTGTTTTGCTTTCATTTCTCTCCCCATCTTTTCTTCTACCTCTCTCAATTGATTTTTTAAATCCTTTTTGAGCTCTTCCAGGAAGGCTTTTTGTTCTTGAGACCAATTCACCTTCCCTTGTGAGGCTTCACATGTAGGCAATTTGAGGGTATTGTCCTCATCTGAGTTTGTGTTGGCTTCTTCCCTATTGATACAGAAGCTCTCAATGGAGAGGGCTCTTTTTTTGCTTCTTATTATTGCAGCTTATTTATTATTTTTTAAGTTGAGGTCTGCTCTGGGGGCACCAGGGTCCCTGTTTTGGGCTTCTTGTGCAGGGTTATAGGTGCTGTGTGACCAGCTTCTTACTCTGAGGCCTTTAGAGTGTGTGCAGTTCGCCCCCCTGCACTTCCTGTCTTAGCGTGCTCAGCCAGGCGCCTGATCCAGTCTGTCCCTTTCGTGGCCCTATAGCTGGCAACCTGCCCTCCCGGCCAGTGCAGGTAGGTTTTTCCACTGTCTTTCTTGGCCACCAGATTTTTGAGCCAGGTTCCAGGGGCCTCAGTTGTTCGGCTGTGGCCCGCAGCTCCTGCTGACTTGCCCCGACCCCCTCGGTGCTGGGTGCTTTATCCACTGTGCCACCTAGCTTCACCGGCCCTGGATTCAGGAGGTCCTGAGTTCAAATCTGACCTCAGACACTTGACACTTACTAGCTGTGTGACCCTGGGCAAGTCACTTAACCCTTATTCTCCCGCCAAAACAAAACAAAACAATATTTCTGGTACTGTATATGATGTTCTCTTGGTTCTGTTCATTTTACTTTTCATTATTTTGTGTGAGTCTTTCCATATTTTTCTAATATATTAACATTCATTTAAAATTTTTTTTGAGTTCCAATTGTTCTCCCTCCTTCCCTCCCTCCCCTTCCCCCTCCCTAAAAAGATAAGAATTTTAAATAGGTTATATGTGTGCAATCATGTAAAACATATAGTCATATTATGAAAAAAGAAACAGACCCAAAGGAAAAAAAAAACATGCAAAAGATAAAGAAAGTGAAAATAGTATGCTTCTATCTGCATTCAGACTCCCATCAGTTCTTTCTCTGCCTATGGACAGCATTTTTCATCATGAGTCCTTTGGAATTGTCTTGTATTATTGAATTGCTAAGAAGACCTCAACTATTCATAGTTGATCATCACACATTACTACTGTTACTGTGTACAATGTTCTTCTGATTCTTGTCACCTCACTTTGAATCAGTTCATGTAAGTCTTGGTAAATTTTTCTGAAATCTACCTGCTCATCATTTATTATAGCCCAATAATATTCATATGTAGGGTAGGTGTTCTCAACATATTTTTCTGCCGTGGATCCTTGTGCAGTCTGGGAAAACCTTTACACACCCCTGACAAGCTGTATAATCCTGGGCAAATCTCTTAACCTTTCTTTGGCTCAGTTTCTTTAACTATAAATGTGAATAATAACATAGCATCTACCTCCCTGGGTTGTTAGGAGTTTCAAAAGTGTAGAACAGCAAAAAATTTGAGTCACCCAAACGTTCACATTCACAGCTGATGGGAATAAGGTGATGATGCTTTGCCTTCTTGTTTCAGCTCTCATATTGTAAGCATGTATCTTTTTATCAATTTAGTGCCATGTTTTTCATATTTTTGTGTTTTTTTGATAGTGATTTCACCATTTCAAATGGCCTCCAAGTATAATGCCGAAGTGTTCCCTAGTGTAACACAAGCATAATAAAGCTGTGACGTCCCTTACAGAGAAAATATGTGTGTTAGAAAAGCCTCATTCAGGCATGAGTTATAGTACTGTTGGCTGTGTTCAATGTTAATGAATCAACAATATAGTACATCCAGACAAAGAAAAAGGAAATTCACCAATTTCTACTTGAGACTGCTCTGGAAAGTGTTAAAGTAAATGTGACTGGAGGCTTGCAGGATCCTAACCAGGTATTTCTTCTAGGAGCAGTGGCTCAGTATTCACTGATTCAGTGTTTGAAATGATTTGATAGAATATAACTATTCTGAATGTTGAGAATGAACTGTAGCTACAGACATTGACATACACATAGTCAGATATAAGTATAGACATAGATATAGTCATAGACATAGATACAGGCATAGACATAGACATAGATATAGATGTAATAGAGGTGATCAATGAAGCCCCTGAACTGCTGGCCTACATATAACACCTCCAATGTAGCTGGCCATTTGCATCTGGCTCCATGGAAAGATATGCTCAGGTTAAGTACTAAAAGACTTGTGCTTTGAGTTGATGAAGCAGTTCTTCATTGGTCCCCATGACCGGATGACTAAATCGAAGATTGTCTACTGAGTTTGGAAGTGTCTCCCACTCACTATGGCATAAAAAAAGAACAAAGCCCATCCATTTCCTCTCTTCTTCTCTCTTTTGAAATTCTGCCAATTCTTCCTTGGTCTCCCAACAAGGCAAAAAGGGCATTTTTTTCTCCTTTCCCTACCCAATAATCATGGCAGTGAGAACATGGGCTCATAGTTGCCATGGCAATTGGGTTGTGGGGAAGAATTGCATCTATTATTTCAGCCATATAGAAGTTCCCTCTCTCTACCAATGCAGATTGGTAAAGAGTTGTCCATAGCCCTAAGAGGTTAAGTAACTTGCCTAGAGTCACACAGCTGTAGATATCAGAGGTGAAACTTGAACCCAGGACTACCTGACTCTGAAACTCGTTCCCTATCCATTATTTGTTCTCTGTTTGACTGTCTCTCTCTTTCTCTCTCTCTCTGTACATACACCCACATTCCAAATAATTTATAGTATTATATTAGTTATATAACATTATTACATTGCATTACATGTCATTTCCCTGAAGTTGATAGTGTTAATGTAACTAGTAAGTTGGAAGTTGATGGTTATAGTTCCCCTGTATTGGTAGGATTGCTTCTACTGCTAATTACACAAAGGACCTTCTATGGATTCCTATTAATATATAACTAATTGATATGAGCTTCTGGAAATGACAAACCAAATTGTTCTGGATTCCTGTGTTCCTTTCTCAGCATCTTTCACCGAATCTGAAGGCCCCAGCCTGAGAAGCTTGTACAACCCTTACTTCCATTCTCTCCCACAGATTTTTGGTCCATTTTTACAGTTTTATCAACATGAACTCCACTAAGGTCTTACCATAATGCCTCATTGAGGTGTCCCTGTCTTCTCAAAGGCTGTGCCAGGGCAATATATGTTTGGATGGATCCTAACAATCTAAAAGGACTTGGAAGACTGATTGTTGCCTAGAACCAACTGAGCTGAGCTCAGAGAGGTTTGTCACTAGGGTGGAAGCAGAGAAAAGGACTTTTTGGCTGAACCAGTTGTCAAATAACATTTAATAAGTCATAAAGGCATTATGATCTGATGCTGCACAGAAAGAGCACTTACACCCCTGTATATAGCTCTTTCCCAAGTACTTAAAGGGCTGGCAGGTGTAAAAGAAGAATTTGAATTGTTCTTTTTGGCCTCAGAGGGCAGAACCCCAGGACCAATGGAAGTAGATTACAAAGAGGCAGATTTAAATGTGCAGCATGAAAAAAATAATTCCTACTATTTAAAGCTATCCAGAAGTTAAACGATCTACATTGGGGGTGGGTTCTCTCTCTCTCAGTAAGTCTTCAGGCAAAGTCTGGATAGTTTCTTGTACAGTTTTTTTTTATAAAGGGAAATTCTTAAAAATTTACAGGTTGGTCTAGATGGCCTCTGAGCTTCATCCCAACTTAGAAATTATATGATTCCAGGAATTAATAAAAACTTAATGTGCTAAACTATGTATTTGAATAGAGAATAAATAAGCCTAGAAAGACTCCTGGTTACTTTATATTGGGTGGACAAATTCAGAATGGGTTTGACATGAGTTGAATCTTTCTAAGGGGGTTTTTATTTATTTACCTTTATCTAGGTAATAAAATTCAGTTCCATCAAATGAGATAGGGATAGGAACTGTACCGTCATTTTATTGGTAAAGAAAACTTCAAGGTGAAGAAACTCCCTCTTTCCAGGCAGAAACTTATATTCTTTGTGAATATAAGTCTTCTCTGAAATTTATATTCTTTAAGAGTTGATTAGAGTATGTCACATACAAAATATCAAAAAGGTAGACTAAGGTAAATGTCTCCAAGCAAGATATCATTTATTAATGGACATTTGTTGTTCAGTCATTTCAGTCATGTCCTATTCTTTGTGACCCCATTTTGGGTTTTTTTTGGCAGAGATACTAGATTGGTTTGCCATTTCCTTTTCCAGCTTATTTTACAGATGAGGAAACTGAGGCAAAGAGGGTTTAGTGATTTGCCCAGGGTCATACAGCTACTAAGTGTCTGAGGCCAGATTTGATCTCAGGAAAATGAGTCTTCCTGACTTCAGTCCTGGTACTCCATCCATTGTGCCACCTAGCTGCCCCCAATAGGGGCATGCAACTTGATAATAAAGGGTCAATGGCTTGCCTCCATTTATGTCAAAGAACCCAAATTGAAGATGCAACTCATTTTTGTAATCATAGAACAAATAACAGAACAGAATTCATATTATTGGCCAGCATCATAGGGATGAGGGATTGGTTACGTTTAAGAAAATACATATAACCCACACATAGGATGGAGACCACCTCTCTCTATCTCTAAGGAATGTTTTTTGGGGAATTTTATGGGTGCTATCTGCATTCTGAAGTTACTGATATGGGCCCAGATAAACTCATTGGTCCCTAGGTATTAGGTAAAACCACCTTAATTGCTGAAGATGGGACAAGATCAGTTAGTCCAGCTTCTCAAGAATAACACACAAGCCTCGCAGGAAATGATAAGATAATATTTAATGAAAGTGTTGAGAATAGATTTTTTTCTTTAACCAATGGTCATTGTGAGAAAGCTTAAACCTTTGGGATCTAACTTCAGGGAGTGAGAAAACTGAACTTTGGAATCCATGAGCTTCTTCACTCTGAGACAAGGAAGAGGCTTTAGGTTTGTTAAATAGAATACAGAATATGGTTACAGAATAAAATCATGTACAGAATAAAATCAAATATGAAATACAAGATCAAGAATTAATCCTTTTGGGGGGGGGGTGGTCAATGAGTGTTAAGTGACTTGCCCAGGGTCATATAGCTACTAAGTGTCTGAGGCCATATTTGAATTCAGGTCCTCCTGAATCTAGGGCCGGTGCTCTATCCACTGCACCATCTTCTAGCTGCCCCCAATAATTAATTCTAACAAGTATTAGAGGTTATAAATGGCCAGTCATCACGCAGTAGGTATCAGAGGTAAAACTTGAACCCCGATCTTCCTGTCTTTTGGACTAGCTAGCCCTCCCTTACTATGCTATGCTGCCTCTCAGAGAAAGTGAACTAAAATGTGACCTTTATTGATAGCCAGGGAAATGCCATATTCCAATGTTTGCCCCTCCTTTATGCCAAGAGGGCGTTAAATGTTCCAGGTACCTTGAATGCCAAAGCTGTGAGGAAAAGCTCTCCTCAGAGCAATTATTCAGAGAGATGACCTAATTTAGGGCAGAGCTTTCCTACCTTGTTCTTGCCTTTAGCCTTCTAAGTATCTTCCTTCAGTTATTATGCCTGAAGTTTCCACTCATTTCATTCCCCATAGCAGATGTTTCTCTTTCTTCAACTCCTCTGTATTAATTCCCTCTCTCTTCTCTCTCTCCTTGATTGCATTTAGTTCATCTTTCTCACTCCATCAATGTTTCCTCTCCATTCATCCTCCTTCTTTTCTGATCACAACGAAGGATTCATCCCATCCTCCTCCCAAGATGAGACACAAACTAGACAGACTGAAATCTGTAATATATAGATCTAGAAAGGATCTTTAGAGTCATGAAATTTAATCCCCCTATTTTACCAGTGAAGAAACCGAGGCCCAAAGAGGGATGATAACTTAGCTAAATTCCTACAGGTAGCAAGGGGTAGATCATGGAACCAATTATGGGTGCTTTAGAATAATTTTACTTCGCTCAAGGAAAAAACTAAACATATATGAACTAAAAAGACCCTTCCATTTCAAGGCTATTTAGTCTGGAGTCTCAGAACTGACATGGAAGATACATCCTAAGCAGTTATTCTTATTATTCTATTTTCTAATCTTTATCTTTTAATAGATTGTCTCCCCATTTTGTAAAAAACATATTTTAAAAAATTTCAGTAGTTCCATAGCAAGAAACCCACCTATGGTATTTCATGTGGATCAGGCTGTGCCCATCAGTTAGGGAAAAATTGTATTTTGTGGCAAGTACACAGATTTTCAATTATACACCTTTTTCATCTATATATGTGGTCAGCTAGGATCAGTAATGAGATAAATGAACAAGGAATTTGAAAGCAGAAGATAATTTCAGGTTTAAATGGTTCACCAAGTTGTTGAATTCAGAAAGAAAAAAGAGTGTCCAGGGATGAAGGTGTTGAAAGCAATTATGGAGTGAAGGGAATGCTGCAAGTCATGAGGACAAAAAAATGCATTTAGGGGTCAAAAGGCATAGGGATAGATAGAAAAATAAAAGATTATGGTCAGGTAAGGAACTTTGAAGTTCATTAACATGGAAGTAGAACATTTGTGGGTGATGGAAAGGTTAAGAGTATATGTATAGCTGAGTTAGAATGGAGGAGTCACTCATGAAAGTTGAGTAGATGGAAGAAATGGGAAGTTAGGGTATATCTGAAAGAGAATAAATACATATGGTAATCTCTGAGTCATTCCACTACAGATAGCTCAATCAAGAGAGAGGCCCACATTCACCCAAGGAGGAATGTCCTCAAGTCTCTAGGAAGGCAAGCAGGAATCAGGGATGTGTTGAGGATCTGGGTTTTACCTACCAAAAAATATGCTGCTTCCCCAAACCCTTCTTTCTCTGTCTCTGTCTTTCTGTCTCTCTCCCTCTCCCTCTCTCCTCCTCTATGCCTCTCCCTCTCCCCCTCCCTCTCCCCAAAGAGACTCCAAAACTTGGGTACATCCTCTCTGAAAGCAGGAATGAAGATTCTCTCTACTCCAAAACTCTCTCACCAATTCTTTTGCTTACATGGGCAAGCAATATTGAATCATTATTCTCTCCACCAAGTTAGGTGTCTTGCCTAACCAGTAGGTCACAAAATGCCTCAGGCTTGAAACCAGCCTTCTATGGTAATAGAGTATCAGAATTCCAAAAATTGTTAGAAATCATTGGCCTATACACAGGTTACAGGCTTCATTACATTAATCTTTATGGCTGGTTGCACATTTAATCTTTCAGCAGAGGCACAGGATAATTGATGCCAATAAGGACCTCCAAGTCTTTGCTCTTCCTCAAAAGGGACAATTGGGTCAAGCCTCCTTTGATTTGCTGAATACCTGAGACTCAACTTTTTCTGCCCACAGAGCCAACTTCATCTATGCACAAGGGTGTACTCAGAATCTTATCTTCTGTGGCTATGTCTAGAAATAGTTGTGTGAGAGATTTTAAAAAGGAAGGAGAAAGAATCCTTCTTTATCATTGCTTTCTCTTTGTCTCCCTCTTGAAATCATTGGCACCCTTGCTCAGCAAACAGTTTGTGCATCCTCCAAGAGGGAGGTTGCCAGGTCTGAGGTTGGCAACCTATAGGAGAAAGTAAAAGCTTGGCTGAGCAGTATAACTATGGCTTGCTACCTTTGCCTTATCTCAGCTCTGAAATAAAGTTTAAACCAGGTTCTTAACTTCCTTCCAAAAAGTCTATGTAAACACAATATCAGGGAGCCTATCACTGGCCTGTTCCCTGGCTTAGGAGAGAACAAAAATGAATTCTGGAGTACTGACAGGAAGCAATGGAGGAATACTTCCTTACCTTCAACCCTTTCAGGCTTTTAAAGAACTTATCTAGATGGCTTCCACGCTTGGAAAACAATTACAATAATTCCAGCTATGTGATCTTGTACAAGGTCACCCACTTCATCCTGGACCATAACCAGTCATCTTGACCTTTATCTTACCTTTGGAATTCATTAACTCTGGAAGAAAGAGGGAGGCTGATGACTTTGTGCAGCTATGCCTCACAGAAATCCAATACATGTGCAAGACAAGACATCACCCTCCTGATGTCATTGGTCCTCTTTGAGAATGAATGACAAACAACAACCTTATACAAGACACAACTTCTTATCTATGAAAAGAGGGGGGTCCCATTTGACTTGATATGTCTATGATTGTATGATTCTATAATTGTTTAGTGAAAAAGATTCATTAAAGCATAGGAACATAAAATGAGAGCTGGGAGGAATTTTAAAAGCCATTGAATACAACCTCTTCGTTTTATAGATGAGGGGAATGAGGTACAGTAAATGTCTGAGTCAGTATCTGAACTTAAGTCTTCAGTACTCTAAATCCAGCATCTTATTCCCCACCCTGCAAGCTGAAGCAAACAGAACTTTTGGCTTGGTTTGTAGTAGACTGGGAAATCTGAGTAAGGCCTTTCAGATCTGTTCATAGCTTTGGAACTTCTAATTTTACAGCCTTTGATAAAATCCAACACTTTTCAAACTCGTGGACACTAGATGGTGCTGTCCCAGAATTAAGAATTTGCCGAATGGCCCCTAATGTTGTGTGACTTACCTAACCATCAATAAGGAACAGGAACAAAGAGATAAAAATCAGATTTCTTCTCCTAACCAAAAGAACTCTCTGTGTGTCATGTAAGTTTATCTGACTCCTGCCTGGAAATGACTGCCCTGCAAATTGAGATGGTGGTGAAAAAGAAATGAATAGAAGAAAAAAAATTTTTCAAAAATATAAATGCTTTTTCTTATGGAGGAGTCTTGTAGTATGTATGTATATATGTATGTGTGTGTACATATTTGTCTATCCACATGTGTGTAGACATAATATTTACACAGATATATGTATAAAAATAGATTAACATACACATAAAACATAATAATTCCTTTGAGTTACTCAGTTCCTCCCCCCAAAAAAAGTTGATTGTATTTAAGATGTCATTTTAGCATAATAAGTACTGTTGGATTTTCTAAAATAATACTAGCTTATGATTTATTTTATCTTATATTTTTGGTCTGGAATTGGGATATTAATCTCTATTAAGTTTTATAAACTTCCACTTCAATTCAAAATCCTCACCAGGTTTTTATCATAGTATGAAAATAATATTAAGTTTCTGAATTTTCAAATCACTTCCATATCCTCTGTTTTTAGTAGGAATATAAGTGAAGCCTTTGAAAGGAGAGTGGGAACTACTTGGAAGAAGGAGAATGTGCACCGTGTGCTAAAACAACATGCAATTTCTCAGTCGTATACAGTTGGTGCAGGGGTGGAGCAGCATATTTGCCTTTTGGAAACAAAGTTCTAAGTTTCCTAGAGTTTAGGAAGAAGTCTGTTTTGTATCTCTGGTGTAATGGAAAGACATTGGGGCACTGCTGCTCTTTCTCATCTTCTTTTCTTTCACTCTCTGGTTTTTGCCACTATATGTCTGTTCTCTCCCTCTGCCCTTGCAACCCCCTTCTCCCATTAGGGAGTTCTTCCTGGAACCTCCATTCTTATTTTTTCAGTCTTAATAGTATTTTTTTTCACTTAGATGTAAAGATAGTTTTCAACATTTGTTTTTATAAGATTTTGAGTTCCAAATTTTTCTCCCTCCCTCTTTTCTGTCCCCCCTTCCCAAGACAGCAAGGAATCTGATACAGATTATATATGTACAATCATATTAAACATATTTCTGCATTAGTCATGCTGTGGAAGAAAATTAGAAGAAAAGGGAAAAACCTCATAAAAGAAAAAAAAAAGTAGAAATAGTATGGTTCGATCTGAATTCAGATTCCACAGTTCTTTTTTCTGGATATGGAGAGCATTTTCCATCATGAGTCCTTTGGAATTGTCTTGGATTATTATTGATGAGAAGAGCTAAGTCTATCACAGCTGATCATCACACAAAGTTGCTGTTCCTGTTTACGGTGTTCTCCCAGTTCTGCTCACTTCACTCAACATCAGTTCAATTAAGTCTTCTGGAACCTCCATTCTAAGGAGGGGACCAGACAAACCATGCTTCACTCTCCAGACTTTGCCACCACATGGACTCCTCCCCCTGTCACCATTCTTTGTAGCTCCCTTTTATGTTTTGTTATTTTCTCCCTATTAGAATTATGCTCCTTGAAAACAGGGGCTGTGTTTCTTTTTGCTTATGTTTATACCTCCAGAACTTAGCAAAGTATCTAGCACATAGTAAGCACTTAATAAAGGTTTGTTCACTTGACTTGACTTGATCTAAACCCTGAATCTTTTTGGAACAGCTTGGTAGTATCTCAGTGACTATAGCTGTTACCAAAGTTATTTTACAAACTTCTCCTATGTTGGTGGAGCTAAGGTGAAAAGCAAAGAGGCCCAGTTTGGAAATCAATCAATGGCTTCCACCAAAAATTACTAAAATCTAAACTTTGCAGTTGGATAAATGCCACAACTGGTTGCCTTTAGAGAGAAATTGATGCTGCTTGGAAGAACCTTTCATCACAATCTAAAAAAATGGTTTCTTTTCAGTGCATGGCTCTTGGTCTAACTGTATTGTCCTGATTTCCAGTGTCAGACATCGGTTTCTTTTTTTAAGGTTTTTTTTTTTTTAATTCAGTTTCATTTTATTTTCAGGGCAACAGTCTTTCCCTTTCCCCTCCCCTGACTTCTTCTACTCCTCCCATGCATTGAGAAAACAAGAAAACCAAAACCCTTTACAAAGATATTTAATGAAGCAGTTATTGTATTGGCTATGTCCTAGCTAGCTAGCTAGCTAGACTGATGTACAGATGGACAGACAGACAGATCTGTATTCTGAGTCCATCGCCTTTCTTTTTTTTTTCCTTTTTCTTTCTTTCTTTTTTTTTTGTGTGAGGCAATTGGGGTTAAGTGACTTGCCTAGGGTCACACAGCTAGTAAGTGTCAAGTGTCTGAGGTCAGATTTGAACTCAGGTCCTCCGGAATCCAGGGCCGGTGCTTTATCCACTGTGCCACCTAGCTGCCTCTTCCATCATCTTTCTATGTGAAGTAGGATGCAAAGACATGGATTTCTGTTGAAAGGAACAGTGGAAAGAACACTGGCTCTAGAGTCAGAAGAATTTGGGTTCAAACGACCTTGGACAAGCCAATTAATTTCTCAAGGCCTCAGTTTTCCCAAACATAAAATGATGGGGCTGGACTAAATGATCTTGAGGTCCCTCCCACCTCTAGGCCTATGATCATGTGGTCCCTTCTCTCTCAAAGTACAGTAGCATCACTATTTCCTTTATTAGTGAACCTCAAAGAAAGCGGTAGCAATACTTTTTCAAAGCAATTTTACTGAAGCGTTTGCTTTCTTGTTGGAAGTCCATCACATGAATTCAGGTGCAGAGAGATTCCTATCTTTTCTCCCATTCCACCTTCTTCTCTCTCTCTCTCTCTCTCTCTCTCTCCATATATCCTAGAGTACTGAAAAGGTTAAAAGGATAGGAAATGATTTCATGGACATGGGGTCATAAAGAAACATGCATGGCTCCTCCTGAATTCCTGCAGCAGCAGCAGCAGCAGCAGCAGCAGGCTGACTAGTTTCCTTTTGCTGGTCTAGAAAGTGGTAGAAATGTATTCTTCTCCCCAGCACTCTCTGATTTCTGAGACACCCAATGATGATCAGGTAAGTGATGGCAGCTGGAGTCAGTTTCTTCCCCTCCCCCTTCCCTTTATGTCTTTTTTTTTTATTGTTTCCTCTCTCACGCCTGTACCACCCTTTTGCCTTCAGAAGAACAATTTGAGATACAGCAAAATTTGATTTGCAACCCTTTGTAGGGAGGCTGGGGTTTCTGAAGATTATATGTGTAGTGACTCTACCCCCTTAGAAATCTTCAGCTGAGACTATTAGCACATGAATGGGATCAGTTAGAAAACATTGAAATGATGTTCTAAGAAAACTTTGTGGCATATTTTCACTTGTAGAAGACTGTTCTGCTTACTAGCCAAGAGCTAAAGAAAAGTTTTTCTGAGTAGGAGGGGAAGTTTCAGAAAGATTCTACAAAGTCTAGTTCTTCAGATCTTTTGAATTCTGGGTTTTGGTTCTGGAAGGAGCCAAAAACTTGTGGGCGATCAGAGCGAAAATAACCCAAAGAGATTTGGCTTAAGTCACCACTTTGAACAAAAACTGTGGTTGGATCTAGGTTTGCACCAAGGTGGCCTTGGACCACTCCTTGTTCCCATCACATCCCTCTGTGGGGTTCATTGACTGCTCCTTTGAAGTCTGGTAGGGGAAAAAATCAGCTGCAATTTTTGGCAATTTCTCCTGCCCATTAGCTGCGACAAATGAACTTTTTCTTTTATTGAAGTCATTTGGAGTGGAGAGGAGGGGGAGAGCACCAATTTGGGGTGATCTGTCAATCAACTAAAATTATTTATTAAGCATCTTTCTGCAGGTGATGCTACGCTGATGCATTTTACAGGTTGAAAGAATAGAGTACTCATCCTGACCTTGATTAATTGATAATACAAGATTAATGAGATGTATACAAGCAGATGCAAATGACAAACAACACTATAGAATAGTGAATAAATAAAGATGAACAATATATAAGTACAAGCAGTCTCCCCCCCCCCCCCCCCCCCCCCCCCCCCCCCCCCCCCCCCCCCCCCGCCAAACACACACACTAATTAGCTAGCTCTATGTCCCTAGGCAAGTTTCTTTGCCCCACTAATTATCAGCAGTTCCCTAATTCAAGGATTCTTTACCTTACTGTGGATAAATTTCAGGAGGTCCATGAACTTAGATGGAAAAAAAATCATCTTTATTTTCACTAACCTTTTGGTTTCCTTTGTATTTTATGCATTTTAAAACATTATGAGAAAGGGAGGGGAAACATTTACATAGCACCTACTGTATGCCAGGCCCTGATAAAGGTTTTTTATTAGCATTATCTTATTTGATCCTCAAAAAAAAACAAAAAACCCTCTAAGGCAGATACTTACCATTTTATAGTTCAGGAAACTGAAGCAAACAAAGATTAAGTGACTTGCCCAGGGTTTCACAGTTCATAAGGTTAAGAACTCCTACCCTAGACCTTTTCCACTAAGTCATAGACCTATGAATTGGGTCAGCATTTCTATATGTATATAGAAGGTAAATCTCTACGATTAGGTAAAAAATGGAAGGGAAGTAATAGAAGTTTTCTATTTAGAAATAGAGAGGTCCTGGGGCATTCACAATGTCACTTTCATCTAGTCAGAAAAAACTTCCTGAAAGAGATGGCATTTCAGTATGTTTCTAGAATGAGAGGGAATTTGGTAAGCAAGAGTCTGGAAAGCATTTTAGGCCTGCCCTAAGAACAGACTTGGAGGGGAAGTGGGATCATTGTGTTCATGAGAGAGTGACTCTAAAAGTCACAGTGGGAATGGGCTGCTGAGAATGACAGAATAAGGGAGAAGCAGAGAATAAAGGTTCTGACATTAAAGTGTTGCATTATATCTAAGAAAAGGGTAAAGGAGAACAGTTTAGTAATGATGTTAAAAGATGCTGAGAGGGCTCTGTAACTACTAGCACTGCTACAGACAACTAACAAGCATTTATTAAATGCCTACTGTATGCCAGGCACTGGAGTCTGTGCTAGGGATTCCAAGACAATGTGATACAGAAAGAGCCTCCTACCTGGTTTAATTGTTGTTGATCAATTGCTGATCTAATGAAAAGGAAATTCATTATCCTGGTGAAATATGTTTAGCATTTGGCCTAAGCCAATGTCTATAGGAATTATTTTAATGTTTTATTGATGCTTTCTACTTTGCTGTCACTTCCCAATAATTTCCCCCTTGTAATAAAGAAAAATAACGGAGCAAAACAAACATGGCCAAATACTGCACCTAACAGGACATGTTGTTGTTGTTGTTGTTGTTGTTTTTATAACTTTTTTTTTTAAGTGAGGCAATTGGGGTTAAGTGACTTGCCCAGGGTCACACAGCTAGTAAGTGTTAAGTGTCTGAGGCCGGATTTGAACTCAGGTCCTCCTGACTCCAGGGCCGGTGCTCTATCCACTTCGCCATCTAGCTGCCCCCTGTTGTTGTTGTTTTGACAATTTCTTTTATTTTTAATTTATGGACTAAAACAAGCATTCTCATAACATAGTATAATAAAAAAAACATGTAACCATCATCTGTGGTCCACCACCTCTAATGAAGAAGGAAAAACATTTCATCATAAGTTCTTAGGAACAAAACTTATCTATTAGAATTTAATGAAATGGGTACATATAGGGAATTCATCTATGAAAATTCTTTCCCCTTTTCAAGGACCAGTTCAGGTACCTTTGTGAAGCCTTTCTAGATTATTCCCAACTAGAAGTAATCCTTCCTTCCCCAAATCTCTCATGTTTCCATGTTTGACCTCTTCTATTTATATATCTCATTGTAACTTATGTTTAGTTATTTTTTGTTTGTTTTTGAGGCAATTGGTGGTAAGTGACTTGCCCAGGGTCACACAGCTAGTAAGTGTTAAGTGTCTGAGGCCAGATTTGAACTCAGGTCCTCCTGACTCCAGGGCCTGTGCTCTATCTACTTGTTTAGTTGTTTTGTTTTTTAATAGATATTCTATCTCTTTATTAGATTGTAAGTTCCATGAGAGCAGGAATCATTTTTTTTTATATATGTATCTCTACTGCCCAGAAAAGTGACTTGACATAGTAGACACTTGATAAGTGTTAACCAAATAAATATATGAACAATTTATATAAAGGGAAAACATCAGGATTTAACATAATACTTGCTCTATCTACTTTAGAAAGGTTACTGTGAGGGTAAAATGAGCTATAAAGTAATATAAAATGCATGATGATCATATTATAATGATTCCTTCATTAGATGGAACACAGACTGAAGCATGCTATTTTTCATTTTCTTTCATTTTTTTCTTTTATTCAGGTTTTCATATGCAAAATGACTAATATGGTAATGTTTTACATAATCATACATGTATAACCTATATCTGATTGCTTACTTCCTAGGAGAGGGGAGAGAGGGAAGGAGGGATAAAAATTGGACCCCAAAACTATAAGTAAAAATGCCTATTACTTTAAAAAATTAAAAAATAAATATTTTGCTTCATTAAAAAATAAAATAATAAGAAGAAGGACTCCTGGGGGGAAAGTACTTTGAAATCAATCCAGTCTGCCATTGGAGAAGATCTGGTTTCAGTCTACTCAGTCCTAAATTAGTGGCCCAGGCTTCTCTCTTAGGAAGGCTAAGACCAGAGTGCATGAGGCAGGGAGTCCTGTTTTCTTTCACCCTATATTATCCTTAGAGCTAGGAATGAAGTTTTTGATGACAAAATGCATCATTGGAATGTAACCTAGGATTGTAAGATTTAGAGCTGGGGTTATGGTCTAGCCCAATCTCTTAATTTTACAGATGAGGAAACTGAGGCTGAGAAAAGTTAACTTACCCATAGTTACCATCTATAGTAAATGGTTGATCCAGGATTCCAGCTCAGATTCACTAACTCCAAGCCTAAAGCTCATTCCAATACACTTAACTTTATTAATAGAGGTGATACAGGATATAATGGGTACGTAGGTTACAATTATTTTTTAAATGTGTACTCTGGGGGGGGGGGGGGAGACTGGCAGCTAGGTGACACAGTGGATAAAGCACTGGCCCTATATTCAGGAGGACCAGAGTTTAAATCAGACCTCAGACACTTGACATGGTCTAGCTGTGTGACCCTGGGCAAGTCATTTAACTCCCATTGCCTCACTGTAAATAAATAAATACACAAACAAACAAACAAATAAATAATGCTTACTCTGTTGCTAAGTGCTGAGATATACAAATCAAAAAGAAGCAAAAAGAAAGAGGAGCTTAGAGGGACAACAAACACAGGGAGGGGGATGCTGATAAGGCATGATGGCAAAGTTCTTAGAGTCAGAATCACAGTCTGGAGAGAAACAAAGCAAAACCTATCTGGGCCTATTCCCAAAATGGAAGCCCTTGAAAGGAACTCACCAATAGGAGAAAAGGACTGGCCTGGAAGATTGATATTGCATAGTGTGAAGGTACTAAGTCCTAATGGATGTTCCAGCATATAGGGGCAACTGTGGGTCATGGTGGCACAGTTCTTAAAGTCAGAAAACAAAGCCCAGTGGGGAATGAAGCACCACAGGTCTGGGCAAGTCTTTTACTTCCTTGGCCTCATTTTTAATCATCTATAAAAGGAGGCATTTAGACTATATAATCTTTAAGTTCTCTTCAAACTGTAAATCTATGAGTCTGCAATCTTAGGCAATTTCAATGTTCAAATTATTATGCTGTTTAGTTACAGAATTAATCTTTGTTCAGCCTAGCACATCTGGCTTCTCACTTTTAACCTGTTTCACTCCCAGATCAGCTATTTCTTTTAGGTCTTGTTCCTCGAGGAAAACAAGGCCCTTTATGGCTGGGTTCTGGGTACAACTCATGAATTCAGGATGAAACTACTTTCTTTGAAGTTATCCGATATGGTAGATTGAGTATCCATGGTTCCCACAACCTGAATGGACAGCTAACATTTTGAACCATAGAATCAAAATCCCAAACGATCTCAACTAGTTAAGTAGAACATTAATTCAACCATCCGATAAGATGAAAAGTAATGAAGACAAATGTAAAGGCCCACCTTGGGTTCAAAAAATCAACTTCACCAGCAGAAGATGGGGCAGCCAGACAACAGTTCATATGATAAAGATCTGGAGCTTTTAAGAGACCACAGGTTCAATGAATCAACAGTGTGACCAACATCCAAAAGAACTGACACAAACTCAAGCTACAAGAGGCAAACTTCCCAGAGGGAAGTGATAGTGTTGCTATGCTCTGTTCTGGAGAACCAGGTTCAATTCCATGAGCCATATTTTAGAAATTCCTGTCTAGAGGAGGCTAAGATGGTGAGGGAAAATAGAGCCCTGTGAGATGAGGATCAGTTAAAGGAAGCAAGACTCTTCAGGGACAGGAGAGCTTTCTTCTAGTATCCATGTTATCCTGGGTTCTTATTGCTGCACTGAGGCCTTTGTTCTAACACTGATGATGAAAGGTTAACTCTCTTGTGGTAATTCTTGCTCAGTTGTTTTCACTCATGTCTGACTCTTCATAACACCATTTGGGACTTTGGAGCAAGATTACTAGAGTGGTTTTCCATTTCCTTCTCCTCATTTTACAGATGAGGAACTGAGGCAAACAGGGTTAAGTGACTTGCCCAGGGTCATACAACTAATAAGTGTTTGAGGCCATATTTGAACTCAGGAAGATGATTCTAGGCACCTTGCTATATCCACTGCACTACCTAGCAACCTTCCCAAATAGAATTGGAATTCTTTGCTGTGTCTTGGTACTTGTTTCTTCATTGATACTACAGTGGTGTTGACTCACTTGATTCTCAGCTAGTTTATATATCTGATCTATATCTTTGGGCTCATTTTTTTAAATGAATCTAGAAGTTAAACTGAGAGAAAAAGAGTGAAGTGGTTGGGCAGGGAGAAAACTATTAAATATAATTGGACTCAGTTTCCTGGAAGTAAGTCTGTCCAGCCCCATGGTCACTTCAAGGAATCAAGTGGCTTCAAGAATGCCAGTGAGTTAAGCCTAAGCTACAAAATATTCTCAGGCCAACCTAAGACATCAAGAATATAAGCTGGCAGTAGAAATCAACAGCAAAAGTGAAGCAATGAAAGAGTCTCTAGACCAGTGTAGGATTTCCTAGACCAAGCGTCCTGGACCCAGTGGAAGAATAATTAGACCAGGGGGAAGTGCTCCTAGTCTGAATAGGGTCCAGAGCTGAGAAGCAAGAAAAGGATGGGGAGAAAAGTGGAGAATGAGCGTCACCCATAGTAGTACTATAAGTGAGGAGAACTATATAGGACTCTGAAAGGTAAGATTCAGCAGGTGTGTGGGAGTTGCTACAGTCTCTCCTAAAGCCTGTGTTTTCTCTGAAAGGGGAAAGGGGCCCATCCAGGTTAGTACAATAAGTCTGGAGAATTGTGTATGCCTCTAGGGAATGACTGTGGAAAACAACAACAACATTAGTAATTATAGCATTTGTATTGCTCTTTGTAGCTTGCAAGGTCTTTTGCATATATATCATTAGATCTTTTCAACAACCCCATGATCTTAACAGATAAGGAAACTAAGGCTAGAGGTTAAAGTGACTTGTCCAGGGTCACACAGCTAAGTGTCTGAGGCAGTGCCTAAACTCAGGTCTTCCTGACTCCAAGTCCAGCACTATCCTAGTGCTACCTAGCTACCCTGACTAGTCATACCAAATGGGTATGGTATCCTGCTGACTATGCCAATTGTTGCATATGGGCAGGGGCTCAGATGTATACTTCCTCTGTACCCCCAAGATAACAACTCGATACAACAGAAAGCCATTGGCAGCTCCAGAGTGAAAGAGAGAATTTATTTAAAGGAAACTTACTTACAGGGGAGTCAGTGTACAGCACAGCGAGTGGACATTATAAGAATTCCTATCTAGCTCTTCCCCAACTTTCCTTGATATTTATACATATAGATTATATAAGTATACTTGGCAGAAAGCCTTCTTTGTGCAAGCACAAATCATAGGTATAGGGGCACGTGCACAAGGGCTTTATTGGTCAAAAGTTTGCTAGACTTCCCCACGCTTTGCTAGGATACAATGAATGCATTTTAAGGGCATCCCATAGGGCTCTTTCTAATTTGAATATTACCTTCTGCATGTCTTACATCCCACATTTCACCTATACTTCCCTGGGAAAATATTGATAAGACAGTCTCTGAGACTGTCAAGGACAGACTAATTGATGTGTTAGTGGACCTAAAAGATGCCCGTGTCCACATACCTCTCCTTATATAATGGGGTGAATGGGAGGTCTGATTTTTCCTTGTGAGACCTGGCCATACAGATAAAGCCATGGTACCCTACAGGTTGGACTCAATAGGCCCTAAGTTCTCTCCATTTCTCAATCTATGATGTTTGATCATAGTAGGTATAGCTTACTAGATGGAGTAGAGAATTTGTATTGATTGTTAATGGGCTCAGTGCCTTGTGATTCTTTGGTCCTGTCCTATATTTAATGTTTTGTTACCCTGAGTGCTTGAATAGAAGCTGAGGATCCCTATTCTATTGCTATAAAGACCTAGAACACTATTCGAATTCTGTTGTTTCCAGGGTCAGTCCTGGGTGGGATCCCTTGCCAAAAAGAGAGATGTAAGTAAGAAGCTCCCTTGGTCCATGTAAATCTCAAGTCTACTTGTATTAATAATAATAGCATGTTTAGAACACCTTAAGGTTTTATTTCTTCTGATCCTCACAACAACCTGGGGAGGTAGGTACTATTGCAATTCTCATTTTATAGTTCTGTGTCGAAGGTCACATAGATAATAAGTATGTAGTGGAATATCAACTCTAGTCTTCCTGACTCTAAGCCCTGAACATATGTATGTATGTATGTATGAATGTATGTATGTATGTATATGTATATTATCATCATCATCATTATTATTATTATTATTGTAAGCTCTTCCTTGCCCAGCTTTTAGGTTTATTTATTAATTCAGTGCTTTTTTTTCTTTCAATTTTGTTAATCTCCTATTTGATTTTCAGGGTTTCTATTTTGGTGTTTTCATTTTGATGGCTTTCTTTTTATTCATTGATCCCTTCTTTCTCTTTTGTGCTGATGAAAGTCTTTATAGATATAAATTTTCCTCTAAGGATTGCTTTGGCTGCATCCCAAAACCTAAATGAAATGGATGAATATTTACAAAAAATTTTAATGCCCAGATTAACGGATTGTGGACAGGACTCTGGAGGAGGGTGATAGCCTCTGGCTTAAACAAGCCCTTTGTACTTCTGATAACCTGTGACATCAGGTGACAAAGGTGTTTGGGTGATCAGGAAAGCTCAATCAGCTTCTGACTTATGGATCAAATATTTGGTTTAAGAAAAATCTATGCTTTATGGACTTTGACTTCCTTGTCATATCAAGAGTACCTTACAACACTTCAGAAACATGCTTAATCCATGTAACTCATTGTTGGCATGGAGCCCACCAGATTTTGATGCTTAACTAGACCATTTGAAGAAGTAGTAAAATTCAGAAAGAATCTCAAGGAAACCCAGACTCATAAAAAAGGCCTTATATTCATTTTCCACCTATCTATATAACAAGAAGAGAAGAGAGATCACTATTGCACCTAAATATTACATTAGCATTAATTGGGGATGCCTGTAAGCAAACATAGTACACTAATAATTAAAATAAACTCTAGCAAAATGTGCAACCAAGTCGTGCGCACATCACTCACTGGACTTTCAACCCCCCATGGCATTTAGCCAACCTCCACTTCCCTTCTTTAGCTTTTTTTTTTTTTTTTGGCAGTCTTCTGGCTGCTGTGTTGTAAAACCGGCTGGGTCCCATGTGTGGAAATATGTCTCTGCTTCAACCACAGTGGAAAAATGAAAGGGCTAAGAAAGATCTTGGCTTCTGAACCAGCCCATAGAATGTCATGGAAGGGAATAACAGATCAACTGCCTGTGGTTAGTGGAAAGAAGTTGGAATTTGGAGTCTAGAGGACTTGGGTTCAAATCTTGACTTTGCTACTCCCCATATGACACTGAGTAATTCACTTAACCTTTTTGTGACTCAATTTCCTCATTTGTAGAATGAGTTTGATCCTGATGATCTCTAGAGGCTAGAGCCTTTAAATTAAATTAAATTTAATTTAATCCTGTTATTCTCTGAATAGAGATAACAACAACAGCAATGATCAAGAAAGGAGGGAATGAGGAAGGAAGAGAGGGAAAGAGGGAGGAGGAAGAAAAAGTAAGAACCTGTGATTAGGCTCTTAGGGAAGGAAAGAGAAGACAGGTAAGAAAGCTAAAACAGATTGTATTAAATAGAGAGTATTGGTGCTGACTGGGCATACTCCTTGTTCATCACCCTCTTCTTTATAAAGGGGAGCTGCAATAGAAGGAAAAGTATATGACAATATGATGGAAGGAAATATACAACTATCAATCATAACTGAATGTGAATGGAATGAACTCATCTGTAAAACAGAAGAGGATAGCAGAATAAATAAGAAAGCGGAATGCAATTGATCACAAGCAACAAAATTGAGTGCAAGAAACATGCATGAAACAAAGATATACAGAGTTAAAAATAAGGAGCTGGAGCAAAATCTATTAACTCCAGCTGAAGGAAAAATCAACTGAAATGGCAGTCATGATTTTAGATAAGGCAACAGGAAAAGTAGACTTGATTAATGGAGATAAGCAGAGAAACTGCATTATACTGAAAGAAACCATAGACTATGGATTAATATCAACAAACTAAATATATATGCACCAAATGGAATAACATTTAAATAATAAATACTTAAAGGAAAAATTAATATGATACGGGCAAAAATAGAGAGTAAAACCATAATAGGGAAGGAGGGAAGGAAGAAAACAAGCACTTAATAAGGCACCCTTTTGTGCCAGACACCATTCTAAGTGATTTTTACAGATATCTCATTTGATCCTGGAAGTTAGATGCTGTTATTATCCTTATTTTATAGTTGAGGGAGATGAGGCAGACAGAGGTTAAATGACTTGCCAGAATCATATAACTATGATTATAACTATAATCAGATAACATATAAGTATCTAAGGGTAGATTTAAACTCAGATCTTCTTGATTCCATTCTGTGTCACTTACATATCCAATTTCAATGTAACCTTCTCAGACCTAGAAAAATCTAACCAAAAAGTTAAGGATTTTAGTAGAATTTTAATAAAGTTAAATATGATAGCCCTCTGGTAATTAATGAATAAAATAAGAAACCAGTATTGATATTTGTCAGCTGTACATGAGATCTTTAAAAATCTCACAAAAATTTGAAAAGTAAAAATATTAAACACTCCTTTTATGGACCACAATATAATAAAAATTGTATTTGGTAAAAAGATATTGAAGATATCAATTAGGGACTATATCACTTAATCATAAAGAATGGATGATCAAAGAATAATTCATAGAAACAATAGGTGATTTAAAAATAATAACAATAGGGGCAGCTAGGTGGCGCAGTGGATAAAGCACCGGCCCTGGATTCGGGAGTACCTGAGTTCAAATCCGGCCTCAGACACTTGACCCTTACTAGCTGTGTGACCCTGGGGAAGTCACTTAACCCCCACTGCCCCACAAAAAACCAAAAATAATAATAATAACAATAATGAAACAACATGCCAAAAATTTGGGGATGCAGCCAAAGCAATCCTTAAGGGAAATTTTACATCTATAATGATTTTCATCAGCAAAAGAAATAACAAATCACTAAAGAAAAAGAAAACCATCAAATTAAAAAAACACACCAATTAAACATCAAATTAAAAAATCCTGAAAATCAAGGAAGAAATTAACAAATTGAAAGCAAAAAGCATTGAATTAATGACTAAACCTAAAAGTTGTTTTTTTTAAATAAGAAGATAAACAATTTGCTAATTTAAATAAAATAAAGAGGAAAATCAAATAACCAGGATGAAAATTGCAAAAGGTGAATTCATAACAAATAAAGAAGAAATAAAGGAAAATATTTGAAACTCTTTGAGTAATTGTATGTCCATAAAATTAACAATCTAAATTAAATGGATGAACATTTACACACAAAAAAGTGATGTCCAAACTAACAGAATGAGAAATAGTGACTTTAAGTAACCCAATCTCAGAAAAAAAATAAATTGAAAAAATCTCATTGTGGCTGGGGATGGATGTGGGGGAAACAGGAACAAATGGATTTAGAGGTGAATTCTATCAAAACATTGAAGAATAATTAATTCCAATATTATATAAGCTATTAAAATGTAGAAAGAATTCTACCAGATTCCTTCTGTTATACAAATAAGATCCTAATACCTAAAAGAATTAAAACAAAGGAAGAAAATTATAGATTAATTCTCTAAAAACCATCGACGCAAACATTTTAAATAGAATATTAGCAAAAAGACTACCACAATGTATCACCAAAAATAATGTACACTATGACCAGGCTGGTTCAATATTAGGGAAACTATCAACATACTAGACTCTATTAATAACAAGAAAAATAAAAATTTCATGGTTATGTCAATAGAAACAGGAGAATAGCTTTGGAAAAGATACAATACTCATTTTTGTAACAAGAATAAAAAAAGAAGTTACTGTTTTAGATTTAGATGGCATACATTTATCAATAGGTCCTTTAAGCACTTCTGCAAATGCAGAAACAAGATGCTTTCCCTATCAACATTATTTCTACCCCCAGACCTCCATCCTGGTGCATTGCTTCACATTTTCTATTTTTTTCTAAAAGAATTAGCTTATTTCTTAGTCATTGTTACCTAGGTCTTTGGATATGTCCTTTAACACATCTTGACCTTTAATAATACCTACTGAAACCAGAAAATCCAAAATGTCAGCATGCAGAGATCTTCAGTAAAGCCTCTGGTGTTGAAAGAGTTAATATTTGCTGGGAATCATGGCCACTATTCTCCATGACTATTTGTTTAAGGCTAATATTATAATTCTTAAATGTATGGATGTGTATACATGTTATATATATGCCACAATTTTTATTTTGAAATATCACTTTAATTTATAGCCATTTTGTTCTCTTAATGCCATTGTCAAACATAGCATAGGCAGCAACTCTGATTTATCAAATGGGCAGAAAAGGGAAAAATCACTCCAATTCTCTCATCCAACGTTCTCCGTATTCATTGAAATGAAATATGTTTCCATTTAAGATTAAAGGTTCTTTCCTTTTAATTCCACAGCTCATATTGGAGAAAAAGATTCCAAAACCATTTACAGTTTATTAATTCATCCCACTATAAAATCTATTTATAATAGGACTTTAGGGTCATTTTTTCCTACTAAAAGATAACTGTAGGCACTTTAAATCAAATGAATTAGAAACCAAGTCATTATAATTGTAATCTCTCTACTTAGAGATGGATCATAACTTAACATTTTTCTAAGAATTTGGGTCAAGTTAATAGAAACTATATTTTTTTCTTTAGAACCCAGGAGGTTTTCCTGCTTCTAACTGTCTGGTCCATATGTTAAAAGCATATAAAAGTTAATCGTTTTTGTTTTGCTGCCAGTGTGTTGTGTGCAAAGGAAGGCTTTAAACCACAGCTGTGCAAAAATGTAACAATTGTGAACTTTGCCGGGTTGCAGATGTGGGACATCAGTAAACTAAATTAAATGGAGCTTAACTGAACGTGAGGGTTTGGGAGACAAAGAGAACCAATTATGCTTTATTTCAATTCATGTTTGCATAAGTCTACTCATAGAGTGCTCATGAAGTTGCCTATTCCACATAGATCAGTTGTGGGTTTTCCAGGCACTTAGGTGTTGTCTGGTTTTGCTGATAGGAAATGGCTAAGCTATCCATGGAACTCAGGATGACCAAAACAACCAGAAAAAAATAGGTTGACAATAATAATGGGATTTACTGCTAGTAGGGTCCTTAAAGATTATCTGGTCCAACCCCTTCACTGTTTATACCGATGAAGCCAAAAAGTGTGAGAATACCTATTGTTGAGAAAATTACATTTAGTTGAATGGACAACCTATAGAAATTTCATATTGGTACATATATATGGGGCAGATGCTACAAGTAGACAATGCATACATTGGGCTGTTTTGAACAGGAGGAGCATGGCTGAATTGTTTTTGGGAAGTTGCAAAGATATTTTCTTGATCCCAAGAATTTTCCCAAAACAAAGCCTTCATTTTAAAAAGCCAATATTTTCCCAGTGTTATTGAATAGGAACACTACAGTCTCTAAAAAATTGAAATGGGGTAATCACCCAAAGGGTGGTGAAGGGCAAATCATCAATGTGAGCACATGACAAAGAATTATGGAGTAGCTGTGAAAGAGTTATCAAATAGGTCATAATCAAAAAAGTAGTTAGAATTATGTAGGATTTATATGCAAAAATAGAGATGGGTTGATCATGGAAAAAGAGTAAGATCATTGATGAACAGCCCATATTCCCCAAATTATTCTACAGAATGATTGGCTCACTTCACAATTCTACCAAGACTGCATTAGTGTCCCAATTTTTCCAAATTCCCTCCATTTGTTATTATCTTTTTTGTATCTTATTAGCTAATCTGATATTTTGATGATTATTGCTTTGTAATACAGTTTTAGATCTGGAAATGTTTGACCACCTTCCTTCACATTTTGTTTTCATCGATTCCCCTCATATTCTTGAAATTTTGTTCTTCCAAATTAATTTTGTTATTTGTTTCTAGCTCTATGAACCGATTTTTGGTTCTAGCTCTATAAAATGATTTTGATTGGTATGGCGCCAAATAACTTAATTAATTTAGGTAGAATTGTAATTTTTGTCATATTGGCTCAGTCTACCCATGAAAAATTAATATATTCCATTTGTTTAGATCCAACTTTATTAGTGTGAAAGGTGTTTTTTAATTGTATTTATATAGTTCCTAGGTTTGTCTTGACAGGTAGACTCCCAAGTATTGGGGAGTATAAGTTACAAATATAATTTCTCTTTCTATCTCTTGCTGCTGGACTTTAATAGTACTATGGATAAGCTTATGATTTATATGGGTTGATTGTCTATCCTGTAAATTTGCTGAAGTTGTTAATTATTTCAACTCCATTTTTAGTTGATTCTCTAAGGATTCTCCAAGTTTATCATCATATCATCTGCACAGAGTAGTAATTTTGTTTCCTCGTTTCCTGTTCCAATTCTTTAAATTTCTTTTTCTTCTCTTATTGCTATAGCTAGTATTTCTAGTACAATATTGAATAATAGTGGTGATAATGGGCATCCTTGCTTTATCCTTATCTTATTGGGAAGACTTCTAGTTTATCCCCTTTAGAGATAATGCTTGCTAATATCTTTAGATAAATACTATTCATCATTTTAAGGAAAGCTCCATTTTCTTCCTATTTTTCTAGTATGTTTAATAGAAATTAGTTTTATATTTTGTCAAAAGCCTTTTCTGTATCTATTAAGATAATAAGATTTTTATTCCTTTGGTTGTTGACATCCTCAATTATGCTGATAGTTTTTCCTAATATTGTATCAGCCTTGTATTTCTGGTATAAATCCCAGCTAGTCATAGTGTGTAAGCTTTGTGCCATTATGGTGTTCATTAGAGAGAACTCTCCTTGTTAGTATTTTGTTTTACATTTTTGCATGAATATTCATTAGGAAATTGGTTATAGTTTTCTTTCTCTGTTTTAGCTCTTCATAGTTGAGTTATTCAAACCATAATTATGTCATAAAGCGAACTTGGAAGATTCCTTTTTTTATTTTCCCAAATAGTTTATATCATATTAGAATTAATCATTCTTTAAATATTTTGTAGAACTCATTTGTGAATCCATCTGGTCCTGGGGATTGTATCTTAGGGAACACAATGATGGTTTGTTCAATTTCTTTTTCTGAGTTATTGAAGTATTCTATTTCCTCTTTTGTTAATCTGGGAAACCTATATTTCTATAAATATTCACCCATTTCATTTAAATTATCATATTTATTGGCACATAATTGAACAAGATAGCTCCTAATAATTGTCTTAATTTCCTCTTAATCTGTAGTGAATTCACCTTCATTTTTTTATGCTGGTAATTCAATTTTTCTTATTTTTAAAAATCAGATTAAGCAATGGTTTATATATTTCTTTTTTTGCCCCATAAACCAGTTCCTAGTTTTATTTATTAATTCAATGGTTTCTTACTTTCAATTGTATTAATCTCTCATTTGATTTTCAAGATTTTCAATTTGATGTTTTAATTGGGGATTTTACATTTGTTTTTAATTCATTGACATGCTCTCTCTCTACTTTATTGAATATGAATTTAAAGAAAAAAATTTTCCTCTACATAGTACTTTGGCTGCATCCCATAAGTTTTGAAATATTGTTTCATTGTTGTCATTCTCTGATGAAATTATTGATTATTTAGATGATTTATTCTTTGAGCCACTCATTCTTTAGCATTAGATTATTTAATTTCCGAATAATTTTAACCTATCTTTTCATGGCCCTTTATTGAACGTATTTTTTTTTGCATTATGCTAAAAAGGATGCATTTAGTATTCAGATTTTCTGCATTTGTTTGTTTTTTGTGCTCCAATTCATCGGCAATTTTTGTGTGTGGCCTGTACCACTCAGAAAAAGGTATAGTTCTTTCTATTCCCTTTCCATTTTTTCCAGAGGTCTATAATATCTCAATTTTCTAAAATTTTATTCATCTTCTTAATTTCTATCCTTATTTTTTGGTTAGATATATCTAGTTCTGAGAGAGGAAAGGTGAGATTCCCCCATTAGTATAGTTTTACTATCTTTTTCCTCTTGCAACTCATTTAACTTTTCCTTTAAGAATTTGGAAGCTAAAAAAAAAGAATATTGATGCTATACATTTGGTGTATATAAGTTTCATACTGATATTACTTCATTGTCTATGGTACCTTTTAGCAAGCTTTAGTTTCCTTGCTTATCTCTTTTAATTATATCTGGTTTTGCTTTTGCTTTCTTTAACATCATGACTGCTACCCCTGATTTTTTTTTTTAACTTCAAGTGAAGCATAATAGATTCTACTCCAGCCCTTTACCTTTACCATGTGTGTCTCTTTGCTTCAAATGTGTTTCTTGTAAGAAAACATATTGTAGAATTCTGTTTTTTTAATCCATTCTACTATTAGCTTCCATTTTATGGATGAGTTGATCCCATTAACCTTCAATTATGATTACTGAGTATTTGCCTTCATCTTATTTCCCCCTGTTTATCCTTTTCTCTCTTTCTCCTTTCACCCTGTGCCCCACTGAGAATATCATTCCTCTTTCAGCTAATTCCAATGAGAATAAGGTTCAAGCATGCACACCCCCCCAACTTCCCCTCCACTGTAAAAGTTATTTTGCACTTCATCTATGTGAGATTCCTTACCCCATTTGACCTCTCTCTTCCCCCTTCTCCCAGTGTATCCCTTTTTCTCACCCCTTAATTTTGTTCCTTTGGATATCATCCTCACATAGTCAACTCATAACCATGCCCTCTGTCTATGTATATTCCTTTTAATTGTCCTAATAAAGTTCTTAAGAGTCATAAGTATCATCTTCCCATGTAAGAATGTAAATAATTTAACCTTTTTGAATCTCTTGTGATTTCTCTTTCCTATTTATCTTTTATGCTTCTCTTTAGTCTTGTATTTGAAAATCAAATTTTCTATTCATCTCTAGTCTTTTTATCAGGAATTTTTGAAATTCCTTTATTTAACTAAATATACATTTTCTCCCCTGAAGGATTATACTCAGTTTTGTTGAGTAGGTGATTCTTGGTTGTAATCCTAGTTCCTTTGTCCACCAGAATATCATATTCCAAGCCATCTAATCCTTTAATGTAGAAGCAGATAAATCCTAGTTATACTGACTGTAGCTCCATAATATTTGCTTTTTTTCTGTCTGCTTGCAATATTTCCTGGGAGCTCTGGAACTGGACTATAATATTCCTGGGACTTTTCATTTTAGGGTCTCAAAGATGATCAGTGGATTCTTTCAATTTCTATTTTACCCTCTGCTTCTAGGATATCAGGACACTTTTCCTTCATAATTTCTTGAAATATCATGCCCAGGCTCTTTTTTTGATTATGACTTTCTGATAGTCCAGTTTATTTTAAATTATCTCTAGTGTCCAGGTGAGTTGTTTTTCCAATGAGATAATTCACATTTCCTTCTTTTTTTAATTTAATTTTTACCATCTCTTGATGTCTCATGAAGTCATTAACTTCTACTTGCCCAATTCTAATTTTTAAGGAATTCTTTTCTTCAGTGATCTTTAAAACTTCCTTTTCCATTTGGACAATTCTATTTTTAAGGAGTTGTGTTCTTTAATGAAATTTTTTACATCTTTTTTCTATTTTTTTGTGCTTCCTTTGCCAAGTTGACTCTCCCCCCACCATGATTCTCTTATGTCATTCATTTCTTTTCCCAGTTTTTCCTTTACCTCTCTTATTTGATTTTAAAAATCCTTTTTGATCTCTTCCAGGAATTCTTTTTGGGCCTGACACCAATTCAAATTTTTTTCTAAGGCTTTGGATGTAGACATCTTGACATTGTTGTCCTCTTCTGGATTTGTGTTTTGAGTTTATTTGTCACCATAGTAACTCTGTATAGTCAGGTTCTTTTTTGTCATTTGTTCATTTTTCCCAACCTATTTCTTGGCTTTTAATTTTATGTTAAAATTGAGCTTTGCTCCTGGGGTGAAGGGACCACTGTCCCAAGCTTCGGGGTTTTCATGCTGCTGTTCTCAGAGCTAATTCTGTTGACCTGTAAGTTTTCAGTTCTTCCAAGGAGTAGTGTGGTCCATGCTCTCCTGGCTTATGCTCAGATCTGTGAGTGACTGCAAGTGCTCTTTTCCACCCTGGAATTATGACCAGGATCCCCATTGACCTGTAGCAATGAGTTCCAGTTTGCTATCACTACTCCTCACCATGGAATTGTGAACCAGGTCTGTGACCCACATCCTTGTAGGGGCAATGAAACAGAGTCCTGCACCCAGGTCCAGCAAAGTGTCCTCTGTAATCGCCTCTGCCCAGTTGTCCAGCCCCTTTACCAGCTGTGGGCTGAGAGCTCCAGATGTTCCCATTGCCAATTCAGTCATCTCCAAGGCCTGTATTGGTTTGTCAGGGCATGGCCTGCACTGGACTGTGCTCTACTCTTACCCCAAAGAGACAGAACTCTCCTGTCAAACTTCTATGTTGTCTTGGGCTGGAAATTTTTTTCACCCCATTCTTTTGTTGGTTCTGTTGTTCCAGAATTCATTGTGAGGCAGTATTTTACAGTTATTTGTAGGGGAATTTGAAAGAGCTCAGGATAGTCCCTGCATTTTCTCTGCTATCTTGGCTTTGCCATTTTTAAAAACTTTAAAGGAATTATATCTTTTAAATTACTATGAAGTTACAATCCTTGTTCTTAGATTATTCTATTTCTCCTCTTATAAGTGCACCATAACCACTATGGCAGAAACTAGGCATAGACCAATATCTCACACCACATACCAAGATATGGTCAAAATAGGTACATGATTTACTCATAAAGGGTGATACCATGAGCAAATTAAGAGAGCATGGAATAGTTTATCTGCCAGATTTTTGGATAAGAGAAGACTTTAGGATGAAATAAAATATAGAGATCAAAATGTAAAATAGATAATTTTGATTGTATAAGAATAAAAAGTTTTTGTATAGACAAAACTAATACAACCAAAATTCTAAGGAAAACAGAAAACTGAGGGTTGGGGGGTTGGATTTTGTAACAAGCATCTTTGATAAAGGTGTTATTCCTCAAATATATAGAGAACTGAGTCAAATTTATAAAAATGTAAGTCATTCCCCAATTGATAAAGAGTCAAAGGATATGAACAGGCAGTTTTCATACCAAAAAAATCAAATTTATCTATGGTCATATGAAAATATGCTCAAAACCACTATCAATTAGAGAAATGTGCATTAAAATAACTCTGAGGTACCATCTCACACCTACCAGATTGGCTAATGTGGCAAAAAGGAAAATGTCAGATGTTGGAGGGAGTGTAGGAAAGCTGGGACACTAATACACTGTTGGTGGAATTGTGAACTCATCCAACCATTCTGGAGAGCCATTTGGAACTATGCCCAAAAGGCTATGAAACTGCATATCCTTTGATCCAGTAATACTGCTCCTAGATCTATATCCAAAAGACATCCAAAGAAGGGAAATGACTTATATGTGCAAAAATATTTATAGCAACTCTTTTTGTGATGATTAAGAATTAGAAATCAAAGGAATGTCCATCAATTGGGGAATGGCTAAACAAGCTGTGGTGTATGATTGTAATGGAATATTACTGTGCCATAAGAAATAAGCAAGATGATTCAAAAAGGCCTAGAAAGACTTGTATGAACTGATGTATAGTGAAGTGAACAGAACCAGAAGAACATTGTACACAATGACAGCAACATTGTTTGATGAAGAACTGTGAATGACAGCTATTCTCAGCAATACAATGATCCAAGATAATACCAAAGGACTAATGATGAAACATACTCTCCACCTCTAGTGAAATAATTGATATTGTTTGAATACAGACTAAAGCATGAAATGTTTCACTTTCTTTAATCTTTTTCTTTTGTTTGAGTCTTCTTGTATAAAATGACTAATACAGAAATGTTCTGCATATTTGCACATGTATAACCTATTTATGATTGTTTACTGTCTCAGGGAGTGGGGAGGGCAGGGAGGAAGGGAGAGAGAGAATTGAGAACTCAAAACTTTAACTAAAAATGTTTTTAAAATTGAAAAAATTGGGGCAGTTAGGTGGCACAGTGGATAGAGCACTGGCCCTGGATTCAGGAGGACATGAGTTCAAATCCGGCCTCAGACACTTAACACTTACTAGCTGTATGACCCGGGCAAGTCACTTAACCCTAATTGCTTCACCAAAGAAAAATGGAAAAAATTAAGTATAGCATAATTAATAAGGTTATAAAACAAACAGGTATCAAGTAAATTTTATTAGGGATGATGTATGAATAAAACAATGAAACCAGTCTCACAAGCCACACAGAACACCTGCCTCATTACTTTATTTTTTTTCCTGCCTCATTACTTTATACAACATGGTACATCAAGCCAGGCATCTCTAACTTACAAATAACCTATTTCCTAGAAGTTTGTTCACTTTTAAGTTTACAACTTGGAACATATTTTCTCATATAAACAATGTTTTAAATGGTGATGAGGTTCCCAGGACAACCTACAATTGTGGCCCTGAGCCTTACATTATCTCTAAGATATCCTGGCCTTGAGTCCTTATGGCTCATGAGCCTAAGCCCCAAGGCCAGAGATTCTTTGAGCCTTAAACATCTCTGTGCCAGTCAGGAAGCAGAGAAGAAAGAATGGGCAAAGATTTGGCCTGATTGCAGATGTTTTCTATCTCTCCTGTCCTACTCATGTTATAATCCTACTAAAAGAGCAATCTCTTAACAGATAATGTACCAAAAATTTTTCACACTTCATAAATATTTAGAAAAATTTCATATTCTGAACATATTTTGGTGCTCTCTTTCAAGAGAATCTGTTATTTTTATCTACAAGCTGGCCTAAAATCAAATCCAACTTGATTTTTCAATCATTTAAGGTCATGAAGAAGGTCATTTGGGTCTGCTTAATTTATTAAAGGAGAATCTGAGGATAGACATTGCTCTTTAAGTGAGGGAACAGCACTTTCCTAGTCTTCTACCTTGTCATGCTGAGCCTTAGTATTTCATCAGCAGAATCCATTTTCTAAATGCAAATGCCAAGTTCTTGGTAGTTTCAGTATAGGTCATTATTCTCTGCATAAAACAAGTCTTCTACCTGATGGTAGATTTGAATATTGTATAGTTATTACAAGATTGGTTCTGGTGGTCTTGAGACCACCATTAACAGTCTCTTCTTAAGGGAATCTAAGTTTATAGAACAAACTCATGGAAAAAAATGACAATAATCCCTGATATATTAAGTAAAAGTAACAACCATTTTAATGGTCTTTTGGTTCTCTCTAGCCCATGGGAACCACAAATGGCATATGACAAAATCCATGCATCTATCTAGTTAGTAAACTAACACAAATGATACAGCACAAGAGAGGAGCTCAAGCCTTATCCTGAGTGCCTATTTTACAACCTAGAGAGAAGAGTTCACATGCTTTCTTCACTGGAGGAGTAAAATCTCATCTCTGGGATTTAAACATTAGTTCACTGATTTGCCTAGTCCACAAGGACTAGACCTGTGATTTCAATGGTATAGGGAATTCTGAGGTGATAAAATTCCCTCTACCAATGTAGGTTTGGTACCTTCTCTGTACCTAATAGTTTTAGAGAATTACCTGGATCAACCTAAGTGACTTACCCAAGGTCACACAGCCTATTTATCAAAGGCAGGACTTGAATGAAGATCTTCATGCTCCCAAGCCAGCTCTCTAAGTACTATACCACAATGCCTATCACTCTTACCTTGGTCTCTCTAGTGCAAGATTTCTTAACCTGGGGTCCACTGATGAATTTTAATGGGTCTGTGAACTTAGGTGGGAAAAAATTACATCTTTATTTTCCCTAACTTCTAACTGAAATTTCACTTTTCCTTTAATTATGCACAAAGGAAACAAAATATTTTCCTGAGAAAAGGTCCATAACTCAGAAAACAGGTTAAGAATCCCTACCCTAGAGAGAGCATGCAGCTCACTGCATATGAAGCAAAAAATTGTTCATATGATTGATATGTTTATGAAGCATACTGAGAATTTAAGTAATGCATACCAACATCTATGAAGGACAAAACAGGATTAGAAACAATAAGGATGTTTCCCAAATGACTCCTGGCACACAACTGATGGAGCAGTACACTTCATATTGAAAATTTCATTGCATGACTGAACACATGTTAACATGTCCCAAACCTGTCTTGTCACACAGCACAAAAGCTGGGACAAACAAGGCAACTATTGACTTCTCACTGACTCACCTCCCCCTCAACCAATCCACACTTCATTACCACCGCATATTGCATAATGTAGATACAAATTCACATTCACATATTGCTTAATAAGTAGAAGTGGTAGAGAAATTTCATTTGAATTACTGAATTCAGCATAAAAACATACAACATCCAATTAATGTCTATATGACAAAATGCATATTGAACAGTATCATTAGTTGTTTTCAACAATCTTTCAGATGACTATTCATAGTTTTTATTTCTTCCTTTGAAAACTATTTACATCTTTTAACCATTTGTTTACTGGAGAATGGTTTTTATCTTATATATTTACATAAACCACCAATAAAACATAAGCTTCTTGAAGACAGAGATTATTTTATTCTAGCCTTTGAATCCTTACCAAATAGACAGTGCTTGGTACACAATGGGTGCTTAATAAATGCTTGCTGAATCAATGAATTAGATTTTGCATGTCAAATATTTTATCAATATTTAATGTAAAAATATTTCTCAATCCATACTTTCTTTCCCTATTCTTATTGTATTAATTTTTGTAAAAAATTTTTTTGGTGAGGCAGTTGGGGTTAAGTGACTTGCCCAGGGTCACACAGCTAGTAACTGTTAAGTGTCTGAGGCCAGATTTGAACTCAGGTCCTCCTGAATCCAGGGCTGGTGCTCTATCAACTGTGCCACCTACCTGCCCCTAATTTTTGTTTAATTTTTTAAAAAAGTTTTGTTTTATCAAAATATTTCTTTTTATCCTTCATTATTACTTGTATTTCACTGCTAGTGAAGAATCCTTTCCACAGCTGTGAAAGCTATAAACTTCCACTATCCTCTAATTTTTTCAAGGTGTAACTTTATGTTTCAATCATTTAATCCATTTGGAATATATTATAAAAATAGTATTGGTTGCTGGTCTAAACTTCACTAGATTGTTTTTCGGTTTTTGCAATCCTTGTCGAATGAGGGGCCCCTTGTTCAGGAACTCCTATGCTTTGATTTATTAAATACTAGACTATTCTGCATATTTGTTTCTAGGCCTTGTTTTCTTATTTCTCCATTTTATTCTACTGAGTAACTATTTTTATTCTATTACATATAATGCTGGATCATTTTGATAATTACTGGCTTGTATTTTAGTTGGAGATCCAGTAGTGCCAATCCCCCCTTTCTTTTTTCCCCATTATATTCTTTGTTATTTTTATCATGATGATTCCTTTGATCTTCATAGCAACTTTTTTAGATAGGTATCATAGGTATCTCTTTGAAAGAGATATTAGTTTATGTTATTATCTCTTACCAGATTGTAAGCTCTATGAAAGCAGGATCCATGTCTTCTCTAAGTTGTATGTCTCCCCCATGGTCAGGACCTAGAACAGAGTTCTACACATAGTATAGTGTTTAATTAATAAATTTCCATTTTATAGTTAAAGAAACTGAGGTTCAGGAATTCTGTCAAATAATTCTTTGAATGTCCCGATTGTACCTCCCAAGCATAGTACCTTGCATTAGAGGTTTGGAAAAGTTGGGTGACATGCAGGTCCTAAGCTGGGCAAATGACAGATCCAGAAGTCAGTCAAGTCTTTGGACTCCAAATCTAGTGTCCCACTCAAACTGCCATTCACTGAGAATTGCATTTAAAGTAAAGACCTTGATTAACTGGAAACATTAACAGAAATCCCTTTGGAGCATACCAGAAGAAAGTGTTCAACCCCAGAATGGTAATGGATGGAATTTTACCTCTCACCATCTTTCTTTTTTTTTTTTTGGTTTGTTTTTGTGGGGCAGTGGGGGTTAAGTGACTTTCCCAGGGTCACACAGCTAGTAAGTGTCAAGTGTCTGAGGTCAGATTTGAACCCAGATACTCCTGAATCCAGGGCCGGTGCTTTATCCACTGCGCCACCTAGCCGCCCCCTCTCACCATCTTTCTAAAATTTTTTTGAGGTATTTCTTAGAATCTATTACAGATTCCATTTAATTTCCTACACTTTAAACACTTACCTCTACTACAGTGAAACTGTTTCATCATAAAGCCAAATCAATCAGAAGTCCTCATCTTTCTAAGCATTCCATTTAATCAAATCAACCGGAATTTACTGAGTACCTATTGAGCAAGTCACTGTGCCTGGCTAAACAAAAAAGAATATGGCAGGATGTCTAACCTCAGATTTAACATTTAGGATCATAGAACAAAAGAACATAGATTTAAAGCTAAAAGGGAACTCTTCCATCATCTAGTCCAATCTTCTCATTTCACAGATGAGAAAATTGAGACCCAAAAAGATTAGTGACTCTAATCAATACAAGGAACAAAGACAATTCCAGAGGACCCGTGATGAGAAATTCTATCCACCGTGTGAAAGAGAACTGATGAACTCTAAGTGTAAATTGAAGAATACTTTTTTCACTTTTTAAATTTTTCTTGCTTTTTTTGCAACATGACTAATGTGAAAATATGTTTTACATGACTTCACATGTATAATTGATATCATATTGCTTGCCTTCTCAATGGGTAGGGTAGGCACTCAAGAGAGAAAGAGAATTTGGAACTCAAATTTTAAAAATATGAATGCTAAAATAAATGAATAATACATAAATTATTTTATTTTATTTTATTTTATTTTATTTTATTTTATTTTTTTAGTGAGGCAATTGGGGTTAAGTGACTTGCCCATGGTCACACAGCTAGTAAGTGTCAAGTGTCTGAGGCCAGATTTGAACTCAGGTACTCCTGACTCCAGGGCCGGTGCTCTATCCACTGTGCCATCTAGCTGCCCCATAAATAATTTTTTAAAAAGTAAACAAGAAAGAAAATTGAGACCCAGTAAGGTTGTATGACTTATCCAGGGTCACACAAATATTAAGTAATAAAGCCGGGCTTCAAACTCAATACCTCTGACTGCATATCAAGTGCTCTTTTCCCACCCAAATTTAGTCTGTGCAGATGACGTATGTGAAAAGTTAAAGTTAAATAACAAAGCAGGGCTAAACAATTCTAGACAATAAAATACCTCTGACAAAGCAGTACATGTTTAGCTGAGTAGTGCATGACTTAAACATAAAATCCTGTGACAATTTTAGGTTCTATATTACCAATGGAAATCTTTGGCCTTTTGCAAAGAGTTCTTGGTACAGACTGGCCTGTGACCTCTGTCTCATTCATCTTATTGGAAATCCATAATTATGTGCTGCTGACTGTGGGTTTAGTGTGCTTCTGTATGTCTTCTGTTCTATATTGTGAATATGTATATCCTCAGGCACTCAGCAACTTCCAGATGAATGTGTCCAGGACTTTGAAAGTTAAAGTTTAGAAAGCTATACCAGGCATGGCCCTTTGAGTTGGTAAATATAGACAACTTCCAGATGACCTTTGCAAGTAGGGATTGTTTCATTCTTTGTATTTATATCCCCAGTATTTAGCATAGTGCCTGTCACATGATATGCACTTAATAAATGCTTGTTGATTGATTGACTTTAGATCATCATTAATAAGCATTTCTTGAGTTCCTGCTATGCATAGATAAGCTGTGAGTATAAGCCCTAGGCCCTGCCTTAAGGAGAAACACATTATTTTTCTAAAGAGAGAGGACATATACACAGATAAATATTGATATAAGATGCCATAATTGCCTGACCTTGGAGAAGTCCCATAAACTCTTTGATTCTCAGTTTCCTTATCTGCAAAGTAGGGGAAATGATACTTGCCTTGCCCACTTCATAGGAACTGTTGTTTGTAAAAATTTAGCATATCATATAAATGTTAGCTACTGTGCTATGAGGGATTGAATATACACTATATTGTGTAGCAATAGTATCTAGAATTAGCATAAAGTGATACTAATTCTAACGTTCCAAAGTCAGATAAGCAATCTGTGTATTTCCTGTGCTGGGCATTTATCCCAGTTGGGATAAAAACAAATCTAAATTGATTTTGACTTGTCTAAAAATCTATAGAAAAAGACCTTGCTTGATTTGGAAATTAATTGAAATCGTATACTTATTCTGGAAATTGTACCACAGCTATTCAAATTAGTGCAGCTGCATGGACCCAGGAGCTAAAAGAGAAAGAAAAATCCAAATTTATTTTGAATCCATAAGAAATCAGACCATGGGAACCCACAAATATTCTTGAAAATTAAACCTTCAACCTATAATTTTGCATCGGTTCTTCAAATCCATTAAGTTCACTTTCTTTTGTGGCATTGTCTCTATGATTCTGGTTCGGGATATCCTCATTGAAACTTTCTTGGCTAGTGGGGATTTTGTGAACTGGTAAAATGTGTGTGGTCCCAAAATTCTCTGAGATACTCAGCTTTCCTGCTGCGGGGTTGAAAGGGCCTCAGCCACTGAGCATCAATGCCAAATCAGCAGTTTCCTCTAGCTGTTTGGAGTTCTCTTACATGCATCCTTTCTAAGTCTTACCCCAGCCTAAACTATACCCCAAAGTGAAAAAAAAAAACCACACACAACAAAAACAAACAAAAAAAGATTTTTAAGAGTCTCTCATGTGACTAGTGATTTGTTTAGCATTTTGCTTAATACATTGTTTGATGTCTTGTTGACCCCTAGAGGGCAGCTGTAATGTCCTGAATATTGAAAGAGCTGGTAATGAAGGACATGATTGAGCCACAGAATTCTAGAGCTGGGAAGGTTCCCTAGAGATCATCTAGTTCAGGGGTTCTTAACCTAGCATTCTTGAATATTTTTTTTTTTACTATATAACTTTTTTTTTATCACTTTTTTTTTTTTTTAGTGAGGCAATTAGGGTTAAGTGACTTGCCCAGGGTCACACAGCTAGTAAGTGTTATGTGTCTGAGGCCGGATTTGAACTCAGGTACTCCTGACTCCAGGGCTGGTGCTCTATCAACTGCGCCACCTAGCTGCCCCTACTATATAACTTTTAAAAAATTATTTATTTTATTTTTAATTTGTGGAATAAAAAAGCATTTCTATAACATAGTATAATAAAAAAATATGATTGCACATCAAAGTGCAAATCTATTATTTACAACTTGCTATTCCTTTTAAATATATAATAATGTTATCATGTAAATTTCCTTTTTTCCTTTTTTTCTTTCCTCACCCCTTCTTAGAGATGGGTACCATTAGACACAAATATGTGTGTGTATATGTATATATGTGTGTGTGTGTGTGTGTGTGTGTGTGTGTGTGTGTGTAAAAATCATTCTATACATACTTCTATTTATTAGTAATTTCTTTGGATGCAAATAGTATCTTCCTTCACATGTCCTTTGTAGTTAACTTTGATTTTAAAATTTATATCTTGATAACTATTTCAGTATAATAATTCTACATTTTTTATGCTTTTAAAAACATTATTTTGAGAAGGCCAAAGGTTTCACAAAGAAGTTGATAGGGTTTCAAAACATGAAAAAGGTTAAGAAACCTCATTTTGTCCAATCCCCTTATTTTACAAATGAGACATAGAAAGCCCAGAGTGTCAAAAACTAGAACCCAGGCCTTAATCAGTACTCTTCTCATAATCTCCTTATAAATAGATACCATCTTCACTCTGCCTTGCCCACATCCACCTACAGAAATACAGAGGACACTTAAAGTAGGTTCGTTCTGGATAAAGTTGTATATTATATGTGGGGGTGGGGGAAGGCAGAAATTCTAGAAGATTGGGCACAAATCAGGAGAGTCTTTCCTTGGCTGGAATCAAAACCTCTATGGGGAGACATCATTGTTACTAGGGATTATCAATTGTGGGAGCTCCACCTAGAGTTTTAGTGAGACTGCTTCTGGAAGTTTGTGATGGCATTGAATGGAAGGACCCAGCATTCTACTTCTGGGCAGTCACAGGTATTTCATGACTGTTTACTGTGTGCTTGTCTGAGGAAACAACCCTTTTGCTTGATTTCTGAGCTAACCTAGGAGTGTGGTCAAAAGCCCAAATGGAAAAAACATGCTTTCTTTCCTTCCTATTTTCATGAGGGGTAAAAACTCTCTGAGTTCTGGAGGGCCAGTGGGGTGGGAAGGACAGTCTTTACCTTTGGACCAGGCCCACCTGGGGGCACATGGCCTCCGAGACAGATCCACTATCCCTCATTTTTATACTGAGGCTGTTGGTATAGGCATCTAGGTGGTACAGTGGCTAGAGCTCTAGGCCTGGAGTAAAAAAACAAAACCCGAATTCAAAATTCGTTCAGAGACATTTATTAGATATGTAAACCTAGGCGGCAGCTAGATGGTGCAGTGGGTAGAGCACTGGCCCTGGATTCAGGAGCACCTGAGTTCAAATCTGGCCTTAGACACTTGACACTTACTAGCTGTGTGACCCTGAGCAAGTCACTTAACCCCCATTGCTTCACAAAAAAAAAAAAAAAAAAGTAAACCTAGTGAAGTCACTTCACAACATCTACCTGCTGTTTTCCTGAACAGTAAAACAGAGATAATAGCACCTAGTTCCCAGGATTGTTGTGAGAATCAAATGAGATCATGTTTGTAAAGCACTTAAATATGGTGACTGGCATATAGTAGGAGCTTAATAAATGTTTGTTTTCTTCCTTCTTTGTATGAACTCCTAATTCTGTCTCAAGAGCCAAGGAACAAGGCAATTTCTTTACCACACAGCGATCAGACAGGAAATAGTTGTCAAATACCTGTGCATTCTCTGGACTGGGATATTAGGACCCTCATCGATAGTCATAAACTTCCAAAAGCAGGTACATCAAACACCTCTGTGGATGCTCCATGCATGTTCCCTGGCATGAGCTCTCATCGGCCAATTCCCCATGACATTACAACTGGCCTACCCCCCAAGGGCTTCTCAAAACTAAGAACCAATCTGATTTGAGGGGATGAAGAAAGCAAGTATACATTCTCACCATTCCATCTCTGGTAGCTTCAGACTTCTTCATGAGCATCCTGGGTTGTAGAGACAGCTATGAATACCTTATATTTATTAGCAGTGAAACCCTGGTCCAAATAAATGGTGGAAGATCTGCTGAATGTTCTATTTCGATATATAGTTCTGGCTGTCTTTCTGAGTAAGTGACACCATTTTCCTGTGTTATTTCACCACTCTCATTTTCCTTTTATGAATACATCTAGAGATATATACAAGATGCCATTTTAAGAGGCACTCATGAAATAGTCATTCCATTAAAGAAAAAAAGTCGATATATACGAATATCATGTTTAGGTATTTGAAGATTTTCCTTAATTGCTTTCAGTGACTCAAGGGAAAGGACTTCGAGTTAGATATGGATTCAAGTTGTACCTCAGACACTTAACTGTATGATTTTGGGCAAATTTGACCTCTCTGTGCCTCAATTTCCTCATTTTTAACACACATAGAACTCTCTCCTTCTCAAGTATAAATACATAGGATGGATCACAGAAATGTCACCAAGGGGCTTTTTGTGGGTGAAAGAGATTAGACTTGTGTTTATCCCCAGAGAACAAAACTAAGAGTAATAGGTGGAAGATGTAAAGAGGGAGAGTTAAGATTAATATGGGGGAAGCTGGAACCCAAAACAACTACCTGATAATTAGTGGTATCCCAAAGTGGAATGGGCTGACTTGGGAAGTACTAGATACCACTTTACTAGGTGTATGATATCATGGGATGATCATTCTAGAGCTAGGAGGGACCTCCAGCACTATCTAATCCAATCCTCCCATTTTACAGATTAGAAAATGGGGATCCTAGATTTAGAGCTTGAAAGTATGTTAGATATCAGCTAGTCTGGTCCTCTTATTTTGAGGATTATGAAGTAGAGAGAAGCTTAGGGACATTTTCAAGATTATATGTGGTGAGTAGCTGTGCAAGGTTTGAGAAGAGATTTTCTAATTCCCATTTTCATGATCACATGTTTTTCTTCATTTCCCTTTATTGATTCATATGACTTTGCCCTTTGTTGGTACTGCGTCATGAGAACTCTGTAGACCTGGGGAGAAAAAGGACCAACTCATTAGCAACCCTGAGTACTTTACCTGAATAGGAAAGCCTCAGTCCCCGGAGTGTGGGGTAAGTGATGGTATAGTATTTCTACCCTTCTGTATAAGGGTAGAGAGTGCTCCCTCAAAAGATGGGTGAGATTGACTTCATAATAACCTCAAATTATTTTCCTTTATTGTTGGTGGTGGGAGGGAGGCACCAACACAGAGTGAGGTTCCAAGTTTGAGCAACTATGATTGCCAGGGAAAGATGGGAAGGCATTCTTGACTCTCTCTGTACTTTAATTCATGTCCTTTCTGTATTCTTTGTTATGTCTAATTAACAGTTCTGTGTCTTATATAATATTAGCTTAGTATTTGCAAGGAAATGGAGAATATTTTGATGAAAGCTAGAAACAAGCCAAGTTCAGATGTTCCCAGAGCAAACCCTAGGTGGGAGCATAAACCGTTGAGTTATTATTGAGAAACCTTTAAGATTGAACTCAGTTCATGTGAATTTGTGTGAATTTGGTAATGGGCCACAAGTTACATTTATAAGGCATTATTAAGAGACTTACCTAAAACTAGGAAGTCAATGAATGGAAAGTGATGTAATGGAAAGAGTTGTGAGTAAAGAGACTTGGGTTCTAGTACAAAATCTGTTCCTAACTTGCTATGTGAACTAGGTCATGTGTCTGGTACTCAGTGACTTCATCTGTAAAATGAGTACTTTGAACAAGATGAACTCTGAGGCCCCTTCTAGTTCTCACATGGTATGATTTAAGGTATATTATATGTCTTTGTTGAATAGTCATTTTTTATGAAGAATGTCTTGATATTATCTAACTAGACTCAATGTTAGCTTGGGTTTGTGTGAATATGTTCAAATTAAAAAAAAACAAAAACCAACCCTGACTCAAAACAGACATGATGAATTGAAAATGTAAGTTACCTTTTTTTGAAGAAAAAGAAAATGGTTAATGCATTTCCCACATGACTGGATTTCAGAGAAAAAGAACTAAAAACCAAACTGAATGTACAGAAAGAAAGTGTCTTGGAGATTATTCCTGATTTATTCAAAACATGGAAAGGTCAGGAATCTGTATGGGATGAAGCTTATCCTTCTAACTGTTCCCATCTCAATTTCCAAATCAGAGGGCAAAGATTTTTTTTTTTTTTGCAGGGCAATGGGGGTTAAGATTTTAACTTAGAATTTCTTCTTCTAGAAATATCAAGTAAAAAAGTAGAAAAAATGATCTGTCTCACGTGTTTGCAATTCATAATTGTTTGGAAGCAGAGAAATAAGTTCAATAGACCATAGGATACAGAGAACTGGAAGAACTTAGAGATGTTTTGTTCAACCTTCTTTATTTTATAGGTGAGGAAACTGAGGCCAGGAAGAAAATATTGACCCAAAGTTGCATAGACAGGGACCCAAAAAGAGGGACCCTAAAATGAAAAAGAGTTTAATCACAGATTACAAAGCGTTTATTATCCAAGAAAAGGCTTTCAAAGAAGAAAATCTCCTGCAAGGGAGCAGAGAGAGTTCTCAGCTGCTCAAATGGGAGTGGGAAAAGGGTGAGATAATATAGTTTGTAGAGGCTTTTAAGCAAGGGGGTCTGGGGTTAAGGAGGGGGATGTATGTAGACACAGTAAGCCAGGATGTTTAGAAAGGCCCTACCAAGGACTTGAGTCTGCAGCTGCTGCTCAAGGTTGTCTTTGAGCTGGTTAGTTTTTGACAACCACAAGCATCTCCAAATATGGCTTGAGTTCACTTGCAAAGGATCACTGGTATGTCAAACAGCTCTGAACCTCAGAAATCCTTCTAATTAGCTGATTGTTATGTAATTCCATTGTCCTGCTCCTCTGTGAAGAAGGGAAGTTCTAACATATAGTATAATTATTATAGAGCCCATGTTCACGCAAGCTTATTGGACAACCCAAAGACCTGAGTGGCTGGACCCAAAATAAGTGATTTGGGTGGACCCAAGACCTGGGTGAACCCAAAACAAGTACTGAGTGTAGTTCAAGCATTCCTTGCAATGATCTAGGGTCAACATGACTAACACGTCACATTCTGGGTTAAACAATATCTAGCCACATAAAGCCAGGCTCAAACAATATTAATAAAGAATAAATTATAAAGTCTTTTCCCATTCCCTTTCAAATCAGATATTTGTAAAACTCTTAGCATGCTGTCTGGCACCTAATAGATACTTAGTAAATGCTTGTTCCTGCCTCTTCCCTTTATCATCTTGGTTGCCTTTAGATGCTTTCCCTATTATCAGTGTCATTCCTTAAAAGGGGATGTTCAAGGGCAGCTAGATGGCGCAGTGGATAGAGCACCAGCCCTGGATTCAGGAGTACCTGAGTTCAAATCCGGCCTCAGACACTTAACACTTACTAGCTGTGTGACCCTGGGCAAGTCACTTAACCCCAATTGCCTTACTAAAAAAAAGGGGATGTTCAGAACTGAACACAGTACACCACATATGGTCTCACCAGAACATATATCTTTTCTAGTCCTGGACACTATACCTCTCAGTTTAGATTAAGATCTTATGAGATTTTTTGGCTGACTAAGTAGGTTTCCAGATAATTTTTTTATTAAAAAGAAACTACCTGGGGCAGCTAGGTGGCACAGTATAAAGTACTGATCCTGGATTCAGGAGGACCTGAATTCAAATTCAGCCTCAGACACTTGATACTTCCTAGTTGTGTGACCCTGGGCAAGTCATTTAACCCTCATTGCCCCTTAAAAAAAAACTACCTCACTTAGGTTGATAAATCAGTAAACAAGATAGATCAGGTACAGTGTTAAGCATTGGTGATGCAAAAAAAAAAAAAAAGGCAAAAAGAGCCTTACCTTCAAAAAGCTCCCATTCTAAGGAGGGTGGGGTGGGGAAGAAAGCATAAATAACTAGGTACTTAGATCTAAGTAGGTGGAAATAGAGCCGAGTTGTGAAGGAATACTGGAAAACTAAGGAGTAGAGATCAGGAGGAAGCACATTCCGATTCCGGGAATGTCTAGGACAAAGAAATAGAGATATGAGATGGAGTATCATGTTTGTGGAAAGACAGGTAGGCCAGTAGAGCTGGGATCATAGATGTACACGAAGGTGAAATAAAATGTAAAAAGATTTGAAAGGTGGGATGGGACTAGGTTATAAAAAGCGTTAAATGCCAAACAGAGCTTGTTTTTTCCAATGCATTTTATTTATTTCATTCAATATTACCTAATTACATGTAAAAAGAATTTAAAAAATTTTTTAAAGATATTGAATTTCAGATTTTCTTCCTCCATCTGTCCCTCCCCTTTCCTTGAGAAGGCAAGCAATATATCGATTTTACCTGTGAAGACACACAAAACGTATTTCCATATTAGCCATGTTGCAAAGGCAAAAAAAGGAAGTTTAAAAAGTATGTTTCAATCTGCACTCAGAGTTCATCAGTTGTCTCTCTGGAAGTAGATGGCATTTTCCTCATGGGTCCTTTGGAATTGTCTTGGATCATTGTCTGGATCAGAGCAGCTACATTCTTACAATGTTGCAGTTATTTTGTACAATAATCTTCAGGCAGAGTTTATCTTTGATACTCAACCTGGGTATATTGATACATTAATTAAGTTAATTAAGGGTTAACAAAGTAGCCTAGGATTCGTTTGTTGGAATAATGGAGCCCTGGGGACAGAGAAATTTTGATGGAAGGGACTGCTTAATGTTGATATGATATGGCAAATCGGGGCGTGTGGAGTGGACCAATCTGGGAGTGCAGAGGCAGCATTGAGGGCACTGAACATCTGGATCAAGGGTAAAGAATGGGAATGGGTTTACAGAAAAGAAGGCATTTCATATTTTCCATATGCCCATTCCATATTTCTTGTGCCTAGAGTAATGCTGGGCCATAAAGATGCTTGCAGGGAATTAGTATTATTGGTTTAAAGATTATCCTACCTTCATTCAAGGACACCTGGGTTCCAGCATTCTTTGACAACACTATCTAATGGCTTTTCTTCTCTTCTGGGCACCTTGAATTTCTTTGGGTGGTCCTTGATGTTACCCATTGAATGTTCTCTGGTCCTTTGTTGAACATACGTCAGTCCATGTGTCTGCCATGTTATTCTGCCCTGGCTAAACAGAACATGGACAGCAAGCTAAGTTTTAATACCGAGGTCTATCTTCACCTGGATCTTTCTGGAGATGATGTGTACAATTATGAAAGAATGAAAAATGTAGGTTTTATAAAGTGATTCATGCTCTTCATAAAAGGAAGAAAAATTAATTTTTGGGGGTGGGAAGCATAATGCAATAAAAGGCTCTGAGGAAAAATAAAATAGAGAGAGCTGGGAGCAAACTGACTCACTGTTTACAGAATAGGGAAGAGAAGCTTTATTACCTCCTGTGAAACATCCTGGTTTTTAGATGGAAGGCTGTTTTCAGGGCCGAGGATCTGTTTGTTAGTTTTAATGGCTTAGGAAGTAAGGAGTAGGGAGTTGCTGTTCTTTTAAAGAGTAACATTTTGAGACCATCGGATCACAAATCTTTAAAGCTCTGGTTTATGTTTGGTCTGGGAAAATCCAATGAAAATATTTGTTTCAGTTTTGCTGAAGCAGGAATTCTACAGGTAGCACTGAGAGTGTCAAAGGAAACACAAATAAAAGCTGTTAGGGACACTGACAAAAAGAGATATGAGTGGAAAAGGGGTGGGCCAGGTGTAGCCAGAGTGAGAGGTAATAGCGCCAGTCAGTGTCTACTGTTGCTAGATTGACTCCCATTTGATGTCAGTAGAACTTAGAGAAAGTCCCCCAGCATAATGAGTAGACCCTTACAGTGGATTTATGGGAGGACATAGACAAGGGTTTCTATGGATGAGAAGGCAAGGATGGATTGAAATCTGCACTGTTGGAGCAAGTACTCACATCCATGAAATTACAGATCCTCTGAGAGGAGGTAAGAGTCATGTTTGAGGCTTCAGTAAGGCTTTAACTTTAAAGTTAAAGGGAAAGTAAAGGGAAAACTGTCTTGAAAAGGCAGTAGAAACATTTATAAATTCCCTTCCCTGCTAAAGCCGGCTAGAAAAGAGAAGGGCTTGTCTCTTGCTGCCCCCTCTTATTCTTTTCCTTCTTCCTACCCCTCCCTGCACAAAACTGCAGCTCCTCCCATTGAAATGAATTCCCCACATTCTTAGCTTGGCACTGGAGAGTGGGCCACTTTCAAGCCCTCAGTTACAATTGCAATCCCCTCCTCTCTGCTATTAACTTTCATTCTCTAGCCTTAGGTAAACTTCCTTTGTGTCGGGAGAGAAATGGAAGACTGCAGGACTGATTCTAACACCATCTAACCCTGTCACATTGGATAAATGTAAAAGCTTTATCATATTTTGAAGCTATTTTAAATTGACTTAATGGACCAAATATAAGACAGATTCATTTTGGTAGGCTAAGGGCGTAAAGGTTTGATAAGAGCAAACTGTAGCATATTGCTTTTAAAAAGGTAATATGTGGTTCTTCTTATGAAGCTTAAAAAAAACAAAACAAAACAAAAAAACCCTTTTCACAAAACCCACATTGTAATAGCCACAATGTAATTAAGTGTGAAATTAGAGCATTCTAGGCAATACAAATATCACAGCAACCACAAGTGAGTAGACCACTTAAAGGATTGATGGAGGAGAGGGTGGAAGACGTGATGATAAATTTTGTTTTTTTTTAAATAATTAGAAGTTATTTAATAATATTTATTAAGTCGTTTCAGACATTTAAGTAGCATTTAGAAAATTGTGTTTTATACATAAACCACACAATTTAGAGCTGAAAGAGCTTAGAAATCATGGAGTCCAGGAGGTTTTAACCTTTTTTTGTGTCTTAGACCCTTTTGACCTTTAGACCCTTTAGCCTGGGAAAGCCCATGGAAACCAAAAGTTAGTGAAAATATCATGTATTTTCCCCCATCCAAGTTCCCATACCCTTAGAAATCTATCCACAAACTCTTTGGTGATTCAGGGATTGTAGATGAAGAACCCCAGATTCTAGAGGGCCAGGGGTTCTTTATCTGAGATGTGAATTTGGTTTGTTTAAAATATGTATTTTGTCAACTATATTTCCAAATAATTGGTTTCCTTTGTAATCCTACATATTTTATTTTATGCCTTTAAAAACATTTTTTTTTTTTCTGAGAAGGGGTCCATGTGCTGCCAAACAGATCCACAATGCAGAAAAGAACTCTACTGATTCCTTTATTTCATCTAGTCTAATTCCCCTCTTAGGAGACCAAGGCACAGAGAGGTTAATTGATTTTCACAAGATCACACAGGGAGTAGAGACCAAAACCAACAGAATCCAATGCTCTTTCCTTCCAACCCTTGAGTAGGCATTTCAAGTATTAGTATTCCTAGTTCAAAGATAGAGAAACTGAGGCTTCAAAAAAATCTTATCTAAGGCCACAAAGTTAGTTAAGTGGCAGAGGTAGGATTCAAATCCATATTTGTGCTACCTGTCCTAACCCTTTGAATTTTTTAATATTGAAAAATAACTTCATAATATCGTTAGTTTATTAGTGTTTTTCTTTTATATTTTGTATTTTCATTATTTTACTTGTTTATTTTATATTTTCTTAGTTCATCTTATATATTTTTATAGCTAGAAGACTTCAAAAGGGGGAAATCTCCCTCTCCCTTTTAAATAGCCTAATTTTCTCTTTGCAGTAACAAGTTAACAAATCACCCTCCAACCAGAAACTCGTTCAAAAATCCTAAAACCTGAAGGGGGCAGTAGAGACAGGCTGAGATTTACATTCCACTTCTGAAATCGTACTCAGAGGAACTTGCTCCAGTCCTTTCTGTTAGCGGGGGGATTGGTACAGAAATCGTGAGTATAGTTTCTTGAAAATAGATGGAAATCCTCTGAAGCAAGAAATCACCCCCCTTTTAAATGTGCCAGCTGAGATCGTCTCAGACTGTTTCTTCCTTTTCTCATTAATTTGGTAGCACGGAGATTGCCAGGGGTTCTTTGCAGTTAGAAACCAGCTTCTATTTCGACTCAGGTCCCTTATAGGATATAAATTCTTTTAAATGCTTTTTGACTTCTGTTTTCTTTCCTGTGCATTCTTTAGTGGTTACCATTAAGGGAGACTCAGAAGGGTATTTTGGAGCAATGAACCATCTCTAAACGGAAATCGCCACAGATAGAGTGTTGATGCTAACAGGCTGCTTAACATTTAAAAGAAGTGTGAACACTTTATTTACATTTAAATTAAAATGGAAACTTATTTATGTGTTATGTTTCTGAAAGGTGTGGGGTGCTTCTTGGGGGCCTATTGTTTATTCATTCTGTAAATCCTTTGAAATGTGTTAAAATGCTTCCCCCTCATTATAAAAAAAAAAAAAACCCTGCCACCCCTGGATTAGGACTTTGATGTCACCAATCCTGCTTCAAAGGGTTCTTTCAGTGCTATTAATCACAGTTTAGCCTCTGAAGACACAGCCAGAGAAAACATTTGGACATCTTGTGCTAGACTTGCTAAAACTTTGAAATCTTCAGTGTCTCGCACATGCAAAATTCACAGCAGTGCCTTTCAGTGACAACTTTATTTTAAAACTATTGTCTTGAGCAACCTTTCTTTTCCAGAACAATTGTGTGATGTGACATCCCCTAGCGTAATGATCAGATGGAGTTTACAAACAAAAAGGCTGAAAAGATGGACTTCAGGTCACTAGGTGCAGAGGGCAATGATTTCCTAAGAGGCCTGTAAATCTTGTGAGAGGGGTCTCCTTACAATCTGGAGAGGTAAAAACCACAAGGATTAGGCAGATCTGGGAGTTAAAAGTTCAAAGGGGAGATTGTCTTATCATTTTTCTCATCTTTCATTAGCTTTAGGGCCAAGGATACTCTTCTGAACATAGCCCAGAATTGAAGGGATTTCATGGTATTAACTTCCTTCCTCCTCTTTTTTTTGGGGGGGGGGGTGAGGATGGGGGTGGGGGTGGGGGTTGGTGAAAATTTGAAGGGATCACAGAAAAGTAATCACACTTACTGTGGGATAGCTGTCCTTTTATGAGAACTATGAAATGTTATGCTGTCTCTTTTCAGTGTCCCTCTCCTTTCATCATCCTGAAAATCACAGAGCAGTGACACATTTTCATGTTCATTCCCAATCCCCCTCATTGCCACAACTATATCCTGGTCTCTCTCCAACCTTGTGGATTTGTCTCTTGTACTAGTCGAGCCATGCTGATGAACCTCTTTCTATATAATCTTGTTTTTCCTTTTTCTAGTAATGGAGTACCATTCGTCTTTCCAAAACAAACTCTTCATTGCTTTTCATTTCAACTCGTGTTCTTTGTCTTTCTCAACAGGTAACTTGGCCCAGGCAAGAGCAAGAGTGACAGTGGCATCTAGGTCTTTGCCTCCTCAACTCAGTGCTGGCAGAGTCAAGGTTAGTAATAATCAATCTCCCAGCCTTCCAACCTAAACAATCAAAGATAAAGGGAGCCTCCAATCCATCAGGTTCATTAAATCCATCTCCAGGCCAAATGTTGTACATGTTTCTCTAAAGAATAGAAGGTTTCAATATAGCCAGCCTGATGAAGAGGTGTGAAGATATTCAAAGAATGTCAAGGAAGTAGTTGTGAAATGGGAGTTGTCTGTCACAGTGCCCTAGCAGTCCTGCTGTCTAGAAGGAAGGATCACTTCCCGATAAATACTAATGCTCCTTCATAAGTATTTAGTGCCAATCTGTGAGAAGATCAAAGTATTTCCCCTTGGATTACAAAGGTTATGTTCCCAACCAAAAGAGCCATCTATTGAAGAGAGTCAACAGTAGATACTTTCTCTGGGATGGAAACTAAGCTTTATTGAAAATACTCCTGCACAAGAAGCTAAGGGTATCTTATTCTTAACATATTATTTCAGTAGTAACACAGTATCAGCATATTGATAAAATGGCAGTGACTTACAGTGTATTTTACATTAAGAAGGGAATAAACTGAAAGACTTTAATTAGAATATTGGAGAATATAGATTTAATGCTTTTGGTGATCTCAAAATTCTTCCCTCAGGCTCAAAACCCTATTTCTCTGACTTAAATATTCTCCCTATGCTGTGTGGTTTTGAATTGTTTGGCCTCCATGATATCTAAAGAATCAGTGTGACCGAAAAGTCAATAAAGAAGCATTGATAGACATGAAGAATGCACCATATTTTCAAAGATGAGCTTTGTTCAAGTCAGGGGAGGAGAAATCATGGAGGAAAATGTATAACTGAAAAATGAAGTGAAGTGGAAGATATGAAGAGCAAAGTGAAAATTCAGCAATACTCCTTACCTCTGCTAAGCAAAACAAAACAAAGAAAAATTAAAAACCCTTCTCTTCCCATCTGCCCCCTCCCCCCAGGTTACACTGGATAAAGTTGCCAAGAAATACATTCAAAATCATGGATAACAATGTATTTTCTTATACCATGTCATAGAGTGGTCACAAGCAGAATAGAAGGCTTTTTCTTTCTTTCTTTCTTTCTTTTTTTTTTGTGGGGCAATGGGGGTTAAGTGACTTGCCCAGGGTCACACAGCTAATAAGTGTCAAGTGTCTGAGGTCGGATTTGAACTCAGGTACTCCTGAATCCAGGGCAGGTGCTTAATCCACTGCACCACCTAGTCACCCTGAATAGAAGGCTTTTTAAATAAGGTATAGACAACTTAGAGAAACAGTGTGGTGGAGAGGCTCAGCCTTGGAGTCAGGAAGAATAGGTCAAGTCCTGCCTTTGACATGTACCTAGGGTAAGCTATTAGGCAGTGGATAGGAGATGTCATATTAGGAGGTCCCCATACTGATGAAATCACATATCTGGACTATTCTCATTCCCCCATAAAAGATAACTTGATAATAGTAAAAATCCTTGAGGAAAGATCTTATCAAGCAGGTAATGAAATTTTTTGGTATTTGAGGCTACAACAATATTTATCATTTATTTGGACTGAAAATCCCAATGAGAATGTTAGAGAAGTCTAGATCCTTTCTGGGACGTTTTGTGTGTCTACTTTCCTCCTTTGGAAAGTTTATTTATTTATTTGGGGGAGGCAATCAGGGTAAAGTGATTTGCTCAGGGTCACACATCTAGTAAGTATCTAAAGCTGGATTTAAACTCAGGTCCTCCTGACTCCAGGGCCAGTGTTCTAACCAAAGCAACTCCTACCTACCCCAAGGGCCACTTTATATTTTAGTAAAGAAAACTGTTAAATAATGCTATGCTTTCAGGCCCTATAACTACAGGAGTTAGATTTACAAAATAACCCATGGACCTTTTCATAGAATTTAGAATTAGGAATGACCACAGAAATTATGTAATACAACTTCCTCATGTTACAGATGGGGAGACCAAGGCCCAGAAATATTAAGTGATTTGCTAAATGTCACCTAGGTAGTAAATGACAGAGTCAAGATTCCCTGGTCTTTTGACCCCACATCCAGTATTCTTCCAACTAACATTTCCTTTCTCTTTTCTTCTGAAACTAGAGAAGTGGGATCCATACATGGTGCTATCAGACCTAACAAGGAGGTTTGTTCACCTGCCAGGGCTCTCTGTCTGTAATGTAACTTATTCACTCTTTTTTTTTTTTTTTTTGGTGAGGCAATTGGGGTTAAGTGACTTGCCTAGGGTCACACAGCTAGTAATTGTTAAGCGTCTGAGGCCGGATTTGAACTCAGGTCCTCCCAAATCCAGGGCAGGTGCTCTATCCACTGCACCACCTAGCTGCCCCCTGTAATGTAACTTCTAAACATACAATCTGACCTGTTTTTGGGGGGGCTAATAGGTCTGGCCTATACACATATCTGACATATTTTATTTCCTGAGCAAAAATCATGTTTGTTTAGCTATAAAGTGAGTGGGGCTTTAATCTACGTGGAATGAAGAATAGAATTGGAAGGGATCTTAGAGGTCACTTAGTTTAAACCCCTAAATTTATGGATAAGGAAACTAAAGTCCACCAAGATTAAATGATTTGCTCAGGGTCTCACAGCAAGTTAGTGGCATAACCAGGACAAGAACTCTGGTGTCTTGACTCCAAGTCTAATTCTTTGGTGCCTCTGGGTCAGATACTGGCTTAGTTCGATATTTTAGTTTTCTAAACTTGTTGACACTGGAGGTTTTGTTTTGTTTTGTTTCGTTTTGTTTTGTTTTGTTTCGTTTTGTTTTGTTTTTGAAATATTTAGAAATTAGAGCTCTCCTAAAGTAGATTGGGATACCTAAGTAGATAGTGGGTGGACCTCACAGGAAGTCTGAAAGCAAAATCTGGATGGTCACTTTCTGGATATGTTATAAAGGTAATGCTTTTTATGGCATGGGTTGGACTAGACAGTTTTGGGGGAACTCTTCCAACTCTTAAAATCCAGTTTTCATAGAAAATAATATCTCTGTAAATCAGGGATGGGGGTGGGGGGGTGGGGGGGAATTAATGGATGCCAGTTTTCTAGTCTTGCTATTGGTTAAATCAGAAACCTTTGTTCTATCTCACATTGCTTTTAACTTTCTGATACTAAAGCTTTTTTCTTATAGATATAATTTCATTTATCTCATTAAACATTTCTCAATTATATGTAAAAATTTTTAACATTTATAATTTTAAAATTTTGAGCTCCAAATTTTCTGTGTCCTATCTCTTCCCCACCCTTTCTTTGGGAAGGTGAGCAATATGATAGCTATTATACATGTGAAGTCATGCAAAACATATTTCCATGTTAGCCATGCTATAAAGGAAAGCATACACACATACAAAGAAAGTTTTTTAAAAGTATGCTTTAATCTTCACTCAAGAGTTCATCAGTTCTCTCTCTGGAGATCGATAGCATTTTTCATAATGGGTTCTTTGGAATTGTCTTGGGTCACTTTCTTGATCACAGGAGCTAAATCTTTCACAGTTATCATCCTTTCAATTTTGCTCTTACTGTGGGCAATGTTTTTCTGGTTCTGCTCACTTTGCTTTTCATTAGTTCATATAAGTCTTCCCAGGTTTTTCTGAAACTATCTTGATCATCATTTCTTATAGCAAAATAGTATTCCATCGCAATCATATGCCACAACTTGTTCACCGATTGATGGACATCCCCTCAATTTCCAGTTTTTTTACACCACACAAAAGAACTGCTATAAATATTTTTTTGTACAAATAGCTTCTTTTCCCTTTTCTTTGATCTCTTTGGGATACAGACTTAGTAGTGATATTGCTGGTTCAAAGGGTATGCTCAGTTTTATAACTCTTTTGGTGTAGTTTGAAATTGTTCTCCAGAATGGTTGGACTAGTTTTTCACAACTCCACCAACCATGCATTCACAGCAAAACTTTCATGGTTGTGGAGTGAGCTTTGTCCCATTTATTTTTCCCTCATTGACCTAACATGAATATAAAATCCTTTGTAAAATCTTTTGGAGAAAGATGGTGGAAGATTATGAGCAGCATTCCCTCATAAAATCAAGAGAAGTAGAAGAGGGAAAAATAAATTTAAATGAAGTTTGAAAAGAAACTAAAGAAAGTAAAGTTATTACAAGGAACTTTAAGGATGAAACTGGAAGGAAGACAAACAGATAAAAATGGAAAAGTTCTACCAAGATTTAAAAAAAAAATAACTCTTTTTCCCTCTTGAGAGCCACTCCATCACAGTCCCAGATATGCTGCCAGAAGAAGTGAAACTGAAACTGAAGAAAAAAAAATAGGAAAAGTACCTGTAATAGGCCAGGTAGACAAGAAAGAGACCTGTGATGAAAGCAACACAATTTTGAGGAAAGTAAGGGATCAATTCTCCGGATGAAAAAAAAAAGATGAAAAAGAGAAAGATACCAAAGGTGTGGAAAAAATATCGGATCTTATTAATAATTCTTCCCAGGGCAACTGAATTGATAATTAATTTATGAAATTATGAAATGGGGGCAGGCACACTCAGTTCTTTGGGTACTCTCTAGGAAAGCCCATGATCACAGTAGGAAGTGGGGCTGCAATCACACTTTAATAAAGCACAGGGGATACGAAGACAAGCAGCAAAAGGGGTACAGAGGCAGTTGCTGTGGGGGTGGGGTAGGGTGGTAGAGGAAGGTAGGTAGCTTGAGAGAGAAGGGGGAGAGGATGATGATGTGACACAGGCATCCATGGATCAGAATTAGGGGCATTGGGCAGCAAGGACCTGATGTGGAGATGAAGGACTCCTTAGGGATAGGAGTTTAAAGTTTCATTTTTATAGGGATTTGGCGGATAACAGCCTAAGTTCTACCTCTACCACCTTGGGGTTAGTTCATTAACACATCCAAATCATGTCAAAGTTGTCAGCAAAACTTTAAAGTTAACATATCCGCATCATCTCAAAATGATCAGCACCTTTTGTCATTCTGCTGTTCTTACTGCAGAGGTCTGAGACTTGTCTGAGATATATATCATAGGACTGACTAAAGGGCCCTGACAATAGCACCTAAATGGCTTCTGGTGATTCAGCACATGTTACCAGGATGAGAATTTTGGTTAATATATGATACGATTTCTAAATTATGCTCCTTTGATCTTTGGGATAATTTGTTATGTGACTTTCAGTTTCCCCTTCGCAATCTAATTTCCTGCTATTGTGCTTTTATATTGGCTACTTAAAAACTCACTCTACTGGATAGAAAGGGGTAGGGGGGCAAGAGGACCAGAACAAGATACAATTTGAACACCTTTTTGTTTATTTTTTGATTGTTTGTTTGTTTGGTGAGGCAATTGGGGTTAAATGACTTGCCTAGGGTCACACAGCTAGTAATTGTTAAGTGTCTGAGGTCAGATTTGGACTCAGGTCTTCCTGAATCCAGAGCTGGTGCTCTATCCACTGCGCCACCTAGCTGCCCCCAATTTGAACACTTTTAATTCAGCAACTGAGAGAATATAAATAATTACCCACTGCTGTGCCTATCTTCTCATCAATACATTTTTTGAGAATAATCTGCATGTACATTGATGACATCCTTGATGAAGACATTAGAAAGGAACCAGGCAATCATTTGCAAATGCTATTTCACAGTAGACTGTATCTTTACCATAACACAATCAACTAAAAGTGTAGAGAATATGCGATGCCAACAGGTTTACTTTTTATTGATTATTAAAAAAAATTTTGATTCAGTAGAGCAAATCACCAAGCTCTCCACCAACAAAGTATCCATGTGTATATCAAAATCAGACATGATGTTTTGAAAGCTATTTTAATAGAATTAACTTTATTTGATGACCCCATGATCATTAATATCAAATGAAGTATTAAACAAGGAGAGGTATACTCAACCATCTTATTTGGCACTTTAATGGAGGAGTTCTAACGCAGATTAAAAGTTAAGGAGAGATTCTCAGTTGATTTTCCAGTTTGCAGATAACACTGTGATAATTGCACCAAGCCCAAGAACATTGATGAGCCTCCTAAATGAAATTCATAATTACATAAGAGACTTTAGCCTTGGAGCAGCTAGGTGGTGCAGTGGATAAAGCACTAGCCCTGGACTCAGGAGGACCTGAGTTCAAATCCAACCTCAGACACTTGACGAGTATTGGCTGTGTGACCCTGGGAAAGTCACTTAATCCTCATCACCCCACCAAAAAAACCAACCAGACAAACAAATAAAAAGACTTTAGCCTAACTATCCACAGAGGAAAAAAAAAGTCAATGGATGAAGAATGCTTGTAATCTAGACCAGTGGTCATCAAAGTAAAGTTTGAGGACCCTAGAGAATTCCCAAGACTTTTTAAGGTCAAGATTGTTTTCATATTAATAATGATATATTATTTGCCCATTAAAATATTCTTCTCTTTTTCAAGTACATCTATATGTGAAACTGGATTTTTCTTTATATTCTTCAACCAAAACAGATATTACAATAGAGGGCAGCTAGGTGGTGCAGTGGATAGACTACCAGCCCTGGATTCAGGAGGACCTGAGTTCAAATCCGGCCTCAGACACTTAACACTTACTAGCTGTGTGACCCTGGGCAAGTCACTTAACCTCAATTGCCTCACCAAAAAAAAAGATATTGCAATAGATTGAGTACAGAAGCAGATAGAAGAATCCAGCTGTTTTCAATTAAGCCAGACATTAAAAAGATTTGCAAAAATATAAAAAACAATTCTAATTATCTCACTCAATTTTTTATTTTGGAAAACAGTTATTTCTTAAAGAAGTATGTTATTTATGTCAACACACAATGGGTTTATTATTATTTTAAGTGATTAAGAATAATTTTTTCAATGTTAGTTTTATTTTTTCCTAATTCAATTTCTAATATGGTAAATATTGATAGCTATAAGCCAAATAAACAAAAGCTCTTTGGGGTCCTCAATAACTTTTAAGAGGGTAAAGTGGTGCTCAATAATTTTTTAGAGTATAAAGGGGTCCTGAGACCAAAAAAATTGAGAACCACTGATCTAAACTATAATATACATTTGGATAGATGACCCACAGAGCTCATCTATTAGTATATATTTCTAGAATAGATGCTGCAAATGGAAAGTGAACTGGGCCCAAAATTGAACAGGAGGAGAACAGACTGGCCTGATTTCGGGAACTTTCTCTTGCTTCTTGAGTACAGAGACTCATCTTTTTTATTTAAAAAATATTTTATCATTTTTATTTTTTCAATTAACAAGCATTAAAAAAGTAATCCTCCTAAACTTCCCACTATTTCCCTAATCCCCAAACACACCTTTTGGCAGGGGGGGAGGGGGGGCAGGGAAATGAGGGTTAAGTGACTTGCTCAGAGTCACACAACTAGCTAGTAAGTGTCAAATGTCTGAGGCCAGATTTGAACTCAGGTCCTCCTGAATCCAGGGCTGGTGCTTTATCCACTGTGCCACCTAGCTGCCCCCCAAAACATACCTTTTAAACCCCAATATTTATTTAGTAAAGTCAAATGATTATGAATTGTGAATTACTACTGTCTTCAAACATCTGAAATTGAGGATGATCCAAAGGACAATGGAAAGGCACATGGTAAATAGAGATAGGCCACAACATATTATACATAAGGAGTTATTGAAGTGTTGTGGGGGAGGATATGAGAAATATGTACAACAGAGGGGGGAAATGGGCCAGTCACATAACAAGATCAAGGAACAACTTTTAGACTGTTGTTAGTTTTCCTCTTAGATAATAGAAATCCCAAAATATTTGGATCCACTGTGGTAAATTTATGAGAGAATAGTGAAAAAAGTGTGATAAATATTAATCTGTCTCCCTGGAGGGACTACCGAGAATATGAGCTTATTGATCCATTAGAAGACTAGGGTATCAGTGAATGAATACTGTTAGTGCTTTGGTGGAGACTGTATTTTTATAGAATTTTAGAATCAAAAGGGAATTTTTATATTATCTCATCCACATGCTATCATTTTACATATGAGAAACCTAGGGCCAAAAAAGGTGAAATTATTTGACCAATGTAGCAAGAAGCAGGATTTGAACCTAGAAACTCTTATTCTAGATCTAGTGTTCTTTTTCTCTAGACCAGGGCAACTAGGTAGCATGTTGGATAAAGCACAGGGCCTAGACTTAGGAAGGCTCATCTTCCTGAGTTCAAATCTGGCCTCAGACATTGACTAGCTGTGTGACCCTGGGCAAGTCGCTTAACCCTGTTTGCCTTAGTTCCCTCATTTATAAAATGAAGTAGAGAAGGAAATGGCAACCTATGGTAGTATCTTTGCCAAGAAAATCCCAAATGGGATCAACAAAAAGGCAGATACAATGGAAAACCATTGAACAGCAACAGCTGCCTCACTTAAAAGAATGGACCAGGTATCATAAAGGTTGAACTAAAAGGGACCCCAAAGACCATGTAGTTCAGAGTCCTGATTTTACATATAATGAAACTGAGGCCTGACTTCCCCAAGGTCTCACAGGGAAGGTCAAATGATACTCTCTCTAGAATTCTACCCTGAAAGTTAATTGTTGGATTGACCTTTTGGTGTTTTAAAGACCACCTTCATTATGGAGGAAACTGACATGAGAGAAGAAAAAACTGAAGGCAGTCATTTTGGTTTGAATTCTTTAGGTGCCTTCTGAAGATGCTGGGGCAGGAAAGACTTGTGGGGAACAAGTCAGAAGGAGAATCACAGAATTTCAGCCTATCAGTAAATATTTATTATGTGCCAGGCACAGTGCTAATAAGCACTAGGGAGAAAGAGGTAAAAGATAGTCCTTGCCCTCAAGGAGCTTACAATCTAATGGGAAGATCACTTAGAAGTCATCTAGTTTAAGTTACACCTGGCACTATGGCAGATCAGGGATTATACATTCATCCATTGCTGGAATATTTCTGGAAGAAGGATTTGGGGGTGGGGAATGGGGGGGGCAGGGTGGGGAGGGTTCTACTATCTTCTGGGTTAGCAAATGTCACTCCTGGATAATTCTAATTGTTAGAAAAATTTTCCTTACCTCCAAGTGAAATTTGGTTCCCTGAAACATTGGCCTCTCCAAAACTCTTGTACATTGCTCTTGACTATGCCCTCTGAGGGCTAGCCTATGAAGTCTAATCCTTCTTCCTCTGATTCTCTCTTCAAATACTTGAAGGCAGTGATCCTGCCACTCCTACATTTTCTATTCTCCAAGCTAAACATCCAAAGTTTCTTCAATTGGGCCTCATATAGCACTCTCTCAAGGTCCTTCTCCAATCTGTTTACTCTCCTCTGGGTGGTTCTTTTCTTAAAATATGGCATCTAAAACTAGACATAATAAATTAGCTATGGACTTGCCCTCATAGAAAATAAGATTATAATCTCATTATTTCTTGTTATTATACCTCTTTTAATGATGCCTGAGATAGCATTGACTTTTTTTGGCTGTCATGTTATACTAACACACATTTAACTTGTGATCCACTAAAACCCTCAGATCTTTTTCACAATTCCTATAATCTATGTAAACATTCCATATTAATATAAATATTCCCTTAAATGGTGCCAATTTAAACTCATAACAATAATAATAGACAGCATTACTATGGTACTTTAAGTTCTGCAAAAGACCTTACATATATATTAACTCATTTGATCCTCAGAACAACCCTTGTGAGGTAAGTGCTATTATCATCCCATTTTTCAGATGAGAAAACTGAGGCACAGAGAGGCTGAATGAGCTGCCTGGGGTGATTCAGCCAGGGAGCATTAGAGACAGAATGTGAACCCATGTTTTTCTGATTCCAAGTCCTACACTCTAGCTACTGTTCCACCTGCCAATTCATCTACAGCTTCACAGATCCATAGGATCAAGTTTTTAATCCAATCATCTAAAACAAATTCACCCACAGCCTATGCATATTATCCTTCCTTACTCATTTAATTGGATGGGGGGAGGGAGGACACAATGAATGAATGAAAGTCCCCTGTAAGCTGCTAAGCAGAGGCCCCCAGTTTTTCCTGTTATAGGCATTCCTCTGGAGTAAGGCCTTGTTTCTACCCAAAGTTAGATCCAAATGAAAATGTTTGATTGGATTCCAGGGGATATTGAGTCAATCCATCAGCATCCACTAGTACATTATCAGGGATGAATCATCAGATAACTAGGTATCACGTAGCCCAAAGTGGGATCCTTAGGGGAATGGATCCAGGCTAGTAAGTTTTGTTGTCAGAAGAAGTGAAGAGTGGTAAGCATCTCAGTAACCTCCCCAGCTCAATAAATGAAGACTTCCCATTCTCAACCTCCTAGACTCACCTTATCTAAGTAAGACCAGAAGTAAGGGTTCTGCCTTCTGGGAGTTTGAATACCAACTAGCCAATTCTCTAGGAGTCTTCTCTCCCCTCTCCCACCCCCAGAATGAATCAGCCACAGGTCCCCAGGTTCTGGCTCCTCACTCCCTCTTCTCAATGCCTGGTCCTGCTCAACCTGAATGAGAATGCTATTTACCCAAACAAAAACATCATCAGACCTTCCAGGTTTGGGTACCCAATTCCATTAGAGTCCCAGTGGATCTGACCTGTTTCCACTGTGCCTGACTACCCATCTCTAGTGTGAGTATTACTCCTCAATAAAGCTAACTTGCTTTATTTTTCCTGTCTTGTGAGCTCCACATTTCTTTGTCCTGAACCTTGGTACCATGACTCTTCCTAAATCTGGAATAAAGACAAAAAGCTAGAAGAGAAGGGCCTAGACCAAGAGAAAGATCCCTGGGAAGAGCATAAATGTGAGGGGACAGGATCCTGAAGGGTAGATTGGGAATGAAGACATTTTTACCTCCTCAATAATGTCCTCTAAATGTAACTCAAGTTCCTTTCTTGCAAACCTTTTGAGTCTGGACTGTCCGAAACATCTCTGGACCTTCAGAGTGCTGGGATCCTGTCTGTTCAAACAGAGGTGCCATAGAGGTAAAGAGAAGAGGGCAGGGAGAGACCTTTGGTGTTGTCTCAGTCAGGTGACCTGCTTGTGGAGAGCTGATGTTATTTCCCTATAGGGGTTTTCTGCTTTAGGGTTAGTCCTCTGTCTCTTTTCCTTCTTACCCCTTTAATGAAGTCAAACAAAACTGAACTCTACATTCTTGCTTCAGCTGTATATTAATGCAACCAAATCTTTAATTGACCATTAGGCCACAGGCTGCTTATGAGAAATGTTACAGAAAGTTTCTCTGGACTCTTTCACTCTCACCCTCAGTGAGTTCCACTTCAGTCTGAGACTATCCCAAAGCTATTCCCAAACAGGATCATAGAACTTTGACCTTGGAAGGGGTTTTAGAGATGGTCCAGTCCAACTCCTTCATTTTATAGGCCCAAACCATAAAATTACATGTCTTTGAAGGTAAAAAATTGTAATGTATGTTAGTATGTCAGCTAGAGGCCATACTAAGATTTTATTCAAAGCAGATTTGGAGTAAAAGTGTTGCTTTTCTTCAAATAATTATGGTAAATTCCCCTTCGTAATTATCTAGATTTCACATATAACTTAAAAATTCGTTTCCATTTTGATTCCTGGTCTTATTTGTGAATTGGTTTCTTTATTTATTGCTATTTAAGCTTTTCTTTTCCTTCTTTGGCTCTTGCATGCAGTCTCATAAATACCTTCTCAAGGTAAGATTTTGTACCTTTATTCAAGTTGAGAAAGGTTGTGGAAAAACTTCACCACATCTCAAAAGTGGCTGCCCAGAGTGTGGTCCACGGAGTGTATGTATCACATGTGCTGACAATGGTAATATTTAGTTCAAGTTCATAGTTCATTCTAATGCCACCTGTTCAGAGCAGATGGTAAACTGCCACAGACTTACTAAATGCTAAGATGCTTCATGAAAACAAAGTTGCTTCTTGCCTTTGTTGGTTTGGAGGTTTGGAGTCTGCTTTGTTTGCCTGAGTTTTGCAATATAGCAACACAATCTACTTGCAATTGATTGCTATGATTATTTTCATTCATAAATTCCTCTTTCAGAAGAAAACTCCTGGTCAACTGTAGGTAGGAGGGACAGATAAATAGATAATTGTTTGGTCTGCTTATGTTCTTTGAGGGGTTTCTTTCTTCATATTTAGACTGGGGAGAGCATTTCTAAAATGCAGGTTAGCCACAGGAGAGGTGTCATGACTTTAGAGTCTGACTGTCACAGAAGGAAATTGACAATTGTCCAGTGGTCTCTGGGGCAGCCTCTATATTGTGCCTTTTCCTGTGGACAGATATAGAAATAGCAGAATCCTTCTGCACCTGGGAATCTTTCCTTATGACCTAGCATCATGGGATGCTCTGATTGGACATATTTCAAATCTATATGTTTTTACTAGTCAGCTCAGTGATTGAAACATGGGAGGATATGGAGTTAACTTGGAAATTATTTTAAATTTGAAAACACTTTGCAGGAGTGTGAACAACACTATAAATGAATGAATGAAAAAGCATTTGTTAAGCATTCACTATGTGCTAGATATTGTGCTAAGCACTGGAGATGCCAAAACAAGTGAATGAGACAGTCCCTGTTGTGTGAAGAGTTTACAGTACTTTTAGGGGAAGACAAGACATAAAAGGGAGCTGGAGGTCAAAACTAGGGGGTGGGGTGGGGGACCTAATGGGAGGCTATGAATGTAGCAGCATGGCTTGGGGATAGCCTAAAAGTACATAGTGTCTCAGGGGACATGTGGAGATAATGTCAAAGCTCAGCAATCATAAGCAAGGCTCCCAGAATCAGGAATCCAAGGTCCAGTGGGAAGAGGAAAAGGCCAGAGGCAAGGCAGTGTGGCTCAGGGAATGCTGAGATGTAACATTAAGATAGCTGAAGCCTCAGTCCTGTATTTTATCCATAGCCATACCTATTATGATGTCAATTTCAAAGGCCACTCAAACAGTAGACCATGCAGCCTTTCAGGTTCTAGAGAAACCCATAGATTCATCCAATATCTATTTTCTCACCACTTTCTTCTGGTGTTATGTTTCTAGGTGGACACTCTAGAAGTGATGCGGCATCCCGAGGAAACAACTAACATGAAGAGACAGACTGTAGCTTCTTACTTTCGGGTATGATGTCTTCTGTTATTATAATGATCAAAGTAATCCCTTGATTTAAGTAGATATGTGTTTCTACCACATAAAATGTGCCTGAATCTGCCAGGATCTAAGCTACCTTTGATATGATGCTACTAAAACAGCTATTTTTCTAATATCCTAAGTCATGCCTAGGGGCAGTTAGGTGGTGCAGTGGATAGAGCACTGGCCCTGAAGTGGGGAGGACTTGAGTTCAAATCTCACCTCAGATACTTACTAGCTATTTGACCTTGGGCAAGTCATTTAACCCCAATTGCCTTAAATATCTGCTTATCTTGACACTGGATCCAGATGGCTCTGGAAGAAAAAGTGAGGTTGGTGACCTTGTACAGCTCTCCCTCACTTAACCAATTCATTGTGAGTCATGACATCACCCTGATGTCATGGTCCTCTTTGAAAAGGACAAATAACAATACACAAAGCAAATGAAAAGGTTAAAATGACTTCTTCTTCTTTTTTTTTTTTTAGTGAGTCAATTGGGGTTAAGTGACTTGCCCAGGGTCACACAGCTAGTAATTGTTAAGTGTCTGAGGCCAGATTTGAACTCAGGTCCTCCTGACTCCAGGGCCGGTGCTCTATCCACTGCGCCACCTAGCTGCCCCTAAAATGACTTCTAAATGTGCCTCTATAGGACTCAGTTTAAGCCCTGAGAAAATCCGATTCAACATCTGATTTATTCTCCCAGATAGGACTGGTTCATATCAAGATGTTAGTTGGCCTCAATCAATTTTTCCTGTGGCTTGCCACAGTCCCTGAATTCCAGATTAATTTCTACAGGGGGAAAGAGAAGATACCATTTTCTCCTTTGATATTTGTATGGGATCACAATTCACAAAGGAAACAAATGATATACTATGTATTTAATGCTTCCCAATAAATCTTTATTATGCTATACCAGTTCTATTTGAAATAGAGAATTTTTAACTTTCAGAAAAAAACAACAACCCCCCTCCCCCAAACCTAACTTTTAGTTAGTTTTAACTAACTCTTAGTTTTTCTACCAGTAGAAGAAAGTTTGGCCAAAACTTGTCTCCCAAAGATCCCTATTAAAGGTATATATGTTGCATGAAAGGTGTAACCCATTTGCATTTATTAACATGTTAGCACAAAGTAGATTATAAGATTATCTGTTGCTCTAACTTCCAGACAGAGTCTGAGGCAATGAGACTTAGGAAAGGGTCTTTTTTGGGGTGGGAGAACATGGGGGAAGGTTAGAGGGAGGGAAGAGATCAATAACATTGGGTATTGCCTGGAAGGGCAGACCTAGGTGTAGCATCATACTAAGCAGCCAGCTGTAGGTAGCCTAGCTTAGATGGAACTGAGTTTCTTGAGGATAAGGATGAGGAAACACAGAAGATAAAATTGGCTTGCTTTAGCATTTTGCCTATGACTGGTCTTGCTCTCAGAATTTTTATTGAAATAGATCTCACAAGGGTATTTTTACCAACCATTTATCCTGATTATAGCCCTGTAAGTTAGGTAGTGGGTAAGTGTTATTTTATAAATCATTTTTATAGATAGTTGTTTTTGGTTTTGTTTTTGGTGGAAGAGGAGAGGAGGCTAGGGGTACAAGCTTATGATTTCATCTGTGTGGGGGTGGGGCAGGACTTGAGTATGAAAAATCTCCCTTTCAATCCAGATAGGCAAATAATCTGTAACTTAGTTGTTTGTTTGGTTGGTTGGTTTTTGTTTGTTTGTTGGGTTGTTGTTTTTTGGTGAGGCAATTGGGGTTAAGTGACTTGCCCAGGGTCACACAGCTAGTAAGTGTCAAGTGTCTGAGGCTGGATCTGAACTCAGGTCCTCCTGACTCCAGGGCCGGTGCTCTATCCACTGTGCCATCTAGCTGCCCCCTGTAACATAGTTTTAAAGAGTTGCATGGAACTCAGAAAAAATTAAACGTTGTGCTCATGGTCACTTAGCTAGTATGCTCCAGAGGCACAACTTAAACCTAGTAATTCTCTCTAAGACTATTCATTTATTCTTTATGCCATGGTGTCTTTTTTTTTTTTTTTTTAGTGAGGCAATTGGGGTTAAGTGACTTGCCCAGGGTCACACAGCTAGTAAGTGTTAACCTGAGGCCGGATTTGAACTCAGGTACTCCTGACTCCAGGGCCAGTGCTCTATCCACTGCGCCACCTAGCTGCCCCCATGGTGTCTTTTATATGGATAAAGATATGGGAACAAAATTGAGTTACTTACCCAAAAATCATAAGAGTAGAACTTTTGGGTCCCAGTATAACAATCTAGTCATAAGCAAGGAATGAATGAATGAAAAAGTATTAAGTTCTTACTAATACTATTTTTAAAATAATTTAATATTTTTTATTTTTCCTAATTACATGTAAAAACAATTTTAACATTCTTTTTTTCAAATTTTGAGTTCTAATTTTTTCTCCCTCCCTCTCCAACCCCTCCTTGAGAAAGCTAATAATTTGACATGGGTTATACCTGTGTAGTCATTGAAAAACACTTTTCCATGTATGTCATGTTGCTTACTATGTTAAAGAAGAAAGTAAGACCCTGCTCTGAAAGAGTTTGCGTTCTAATAGGACATGACATACAGGGTGATTCCAAAAGACTTAGTGCAGAATTATTTAGGTAGTCCCAGACACCAAAGCAACGGACAGTCAGACCTTAGGCCCTTTAAGTTAGTTGATTCAATTAGACTGGATTTTTCTAACCCCTCTGTTCTCAAACAAGTACCTTAATAGTCCTTTATTCTCTTAAGACTCCCTGATGTGGACCTTAAATATGTCTCTCATAGTGTTCCAAAAAAGTAGTTGTTTGGTTTTTGTTGTTGTGTTGTTGTTATTTTAATTTAATTTGGTACTTATTTGTCAAAACTGTCCCTATAATTTGACTGTGACCAATTTTTCTATTATACAATTCTACAGACCCTTCAATCTCTGTTTACCAATGAAAATTAAAGAATGATATAAATTTAGACTATGCATAGAAAGTGTTTGCTTTTCTAGCTAACCTACTAATTTGGCTCTCTGAAGAACTTTGGAATGAATTGTGTGACATGGGAGACACTGGCAAAGGACTGCCCAGCATGGGCCCACCCACATCAAAGAGGGCGCTGTGCTCTATGAGTGAAACAGAATTGCAGTAGCTAAAAAAAAAAAAAATGTGAGATATGCAAATTTAGGGACATCTCCACTCCAAATATTCATGTGAACTATTTGTGCCTAACCTGTGGTAAAGCCTTCCAAGCTCATACTGGTCTGATCAGCCACAGTTGGACACACTGTACCTTGACTCCAACATAGTGATGTCATTTTGGTTCTCTTCAAGAATGAAGGGCAACAATTAGCTAACCAATTAATTTAACAATTTGATGAAGTGAGGCACGTCCCTTTCTAGGTGTAAAGGAAGGTATAACCTTTTTCACAGCCAAGAATAGTATAAGCAAAACCACTACTGCTGTTCAGTCATTTTTCAGTCATGTCTGACCCCAGATGGGGTTTTCTTGGCAGAGATCCTGGAGTGGTTTGCTATTTCCTTCTTCAGCTCATTTTACAGATGAGGAAACTGAGGCAAACAGGATTAAGTAACTTGCCTAGGTTCACACAGCTAATAAGAGTCTGAGGCTGGATTTGAACTCACAAAGCCCAACACTCTTTTGACTGTACCACTTAGCTACCTCATATTTAAATGCCATGATTTTTGAGCTGTGTGTTACCTTTATTCTGGCCAGTGATCAAAATCATGACTTCATAGATTTTGCATGTTCCTATATTCCCTAGTTATTCCATAATGTATTTAACACCCACCCAACTATGGAATGTAACAATAAACATTTAGGGTCATAAGTCATTGTGGGATCGTATATTGAGATCTTGAGATGTTAGGGTTCAGAAAGAAGGCTTAGGCTTTGTCTACATGAAAATACTGACAGAAATTTTTTTTTACTAAAAGTGTTATTTGGCAACCATTTTCAGAACTGCAATTTTTTTTTTCAGGGAAAGAAAGCATTCTGTGGGTTGACTTCTGCCCTCTGAAAGTGCTATATCTTCTGGTCCCACTTTTTCCTCTCTGTATAAGGTCTAGTTTATCATCATCACTACTATTTACAAATAACTACACCAAAGGAATTTGGTCTAAGCACATAGACTAGAGTTTTGTTGTTGCTGTCTTTTTTTCAAGAAACTTGTGTAATCTCCTATCTCACCTGAAATTACTTTGTATTTACTTTGTAAATAGACAGCTCACTGTTGTGAGAGAACATAGAACCTGGAGTAAGGAAGACCTTTGTTCAAATCTGGCCTCATAGTTACCAGCTATGTGACCCTGGACAAGTCACTTAATCTCTCTCTGCCTCAGTTTCCTCATATGTAAAATGAAAATAATGGCACCTGCCTTCCAGAATTGTGATGAGGATCAAATGTGATATTATTTGTAAAGCTTTGTGCAAACCCTAAACAGCTATGTAAATGCTAGCTCTTATTATATTTCACATTTACTTATCTGTGTCCTTGTTGCTTATAATCTCTGAATAGAACATAAATTCCTTAAGGGAAGAATGTGTTTTCATTTTTCAGTGGTATCCTCAGTGCCATGTACAGTGCTCAGTGGAAGGCAACCAAGCTCTTAATCTACTTTCTCACCCCTATTAAAGGTGGCTATCTTATTCAATCAACAATTGCTCACTGGGCACTTATGGTGTATGTTACTATGTGGAATACAAAGACAAATGAGACATAATCTCTCCTGTCTAGGACTGGGATTCTTGGCCTTTCCCTCCACCCCATCATGGACTCCTTCAGCATTATAGGGAAGTCTATGGACCCTTTCTCAGAATAATGTTATCAAATGCATAAAAAAGAATTGGTGGTTTTACAAAGGAAATGGATTTTGGTTAAATACAGTTATCAATTGAAAAATTCATGGATCTGAGGTTAAGGACCCCTACTCTAGGAGTTTATTACCATGAAGTTAAGATGTAAACACAGGAAACATTTCAATTATCATATAAGAAAACAACACAAGTAATATCACACAATACTATGGGCTTAGTTGCCAAGTGACTAATGGAGGCAGTAAGTGCCAAGAGTTCAAAAGAGGATGAATTCACTATTGATTGAACTGGTCTGGGAAAGCATGATAGAGGAAGTGAAATTAGCTGGACCTTGAAAGATGGGTAGAAATTTTGAAAAGGAAGGAGATCTCTCCAGAAGAAAAGGGAAGACACTCAGGTAAAAAAAAAAGCAAAGAGAAGGGAATAAAAAGAAGAGAGAAATACCTCTCATTGATCCTTCCCAAAATGATTTTCCCCCATCTTCTGCTAGTTCTCTTTCATCCCTGAACAAGCCTTTTCACTAGGTATCAGGGTGTGCCCGGACTGGCTTCAGATTTACCCCACTCATCTCTCCTATACTCCTAGCCTATATTCAGTTTCTTTCCTCGATGGTACTTTTCCATGATTGTCAAGTGATTTACTGACAATATTGCTGGCTTCTTCCCCTTGATGTATTGTCATTAGCCAGAGTCTATACAGAGTGTATATAAGAGCCTACTTAGATGCCAGTTTGTGTAAGGCTGCAGCAGAATAATTGCAAATGGCAAACAACTGGTGAACGTTCAAACATATGGCCAGTAAAGTTTCTCATTACTTTTTTGGGTACCTTTCAAGATGGTCTTCATTGTTTTTTGCATCCCTCATATTTTATGTGGCATAATTGCCATTCTTTGTAAGCTTCCTTATGATAGATGGATAGATAGATGGATGGATAGCAAAATGGATAGATGGATGGATGGAGAGGTGTTTGAGAGATGATAGCCAGAACATTTATTAAGTACTTATTATGTACCACTACTGAGCTAAACATCAAGGAAACAAATACAAGTACACAAGACATTGCTTGTCTTCAAGGAGCAGCTTACATTTTAATGGGGGGTGGGGGGGACATTCCATAAAAGGGGGCTAGAAAAATGAGAAGGGTTTCAAGGAAAGGGCAAAGTGGCTGGTGAGTAGGAAAGTCCAGAGAACAAATCTATCTGGAAGTGAAGTGACTGTGACTGGGGCCTCTTAAGAAATAATTTTTAAGGTCTGGGCTAGTAAATTACCAATCAGAACAGTGCTCAGAGTGAAGGTTTCTCTCCACTGAGAAAGAAGCTGAAGTAGGAAATGGACAGAGAAGTCTGAAGACTGAATGACTTCTACTCACTTAAGGAGTCTACATTTAAAAAAATTTTTCCTTTCTCTACAATAGCTTCTTTAATAGGATTCTACCTCTTAGTTATGTTTTCTTTCTTTTTTCAGATCTGCTATTTTTGGTCCTCAGCATACATTTACCTTATGCTTTCAACAAGTTATTTTTAAATAGTTTTCAGATTTCCTGTGGATTGTAGACTTTACCTTTCAATTTTTTTCTCCTTAATGCCTGGATTTTGCTAGTTTCCTTTTCTAAAATTAAATATCAACCCAGTACATTTCCTTTAATTTTTCCCTGTCCAATTTGGATGTTGAATTTAATCATATTGTGATTAAATTCCTGTCTCTGAAACCTGCTAGCAAATTTTCCCTTAAACTGATCAATGATCTATTTTGGACTTTTTTGTCAGCCATTTGTACTTATTCTGCTCCAGCCTTGTTTGAATTAACATGTAAGATTATTTCTTATTTCAAATAGTTATTGTTTCAGTTATCTAATCACCTGAGTACCTAAGCCCTGTACCAAAGTGCCTAGATACCTAATTTAGGCTCCTTTGAACTACTTTAGATGGGTTCAAACCAGATTAAACTGATTTAGACTTGCTTGAACCCACTTAAACTGCTTCAATCCAGATTGAACCTGTTTAGGCTGGTTTACTAAAGCTTACTTAAATGTTAGTAGCTAAAAATTTCACTAGAAATTTTGGGAATGGTAGCCAAGGAGGAATATATCCAACAGAAAAGTCAGAGTATGGTGATATTTTGAAGATGTCATGTAAAGTGGAAGGGGAAGAATGCAGGATGAAAGATGAATCAAAAAATACTCTATCTATAGGAATCTTTTTATGCTCTTTCCTAATCCTTTTACAATGTTGGGATTCTTTTCATTCTGGGCCCACCTGATTTGCAGGGTTTAGGGCTTAGTACCAGGTTATATGCCTACTAAGTAGATATAATATGGGCTACATTCAAATATTTACTTTCTGAGAGAACATATATCCATGGAGACCAAACTCATGAAGAAAAGTTCTGTTATAGAGAAAGGCAAACTAGAAGCCTATTTTGATAAACTCTGGGAAGGTACGCTTTGATTTTCAAACTATGACTGATCCAAGAGGTTTGTAGCTGCTACTACATGGCAATGGCCACCATATTTTGTTGTTAGAATGTAATTTTTAGGTCTTTTCAAATTTATGAAAAAGAAGCCTATTTCCTTCACTGTTAAAGATTGCCACATGATAATGATGAAAAAGATAAAGATGATGGTGGTGATGGTATGAGAACAACAACAATAGAAACTAGCATTTACCTAGGACCTTAATGTTTGCAAAGCACTTTACATACATTATCTATATTTGAGCTTCATAGAAAACCATATGAGGTAGATATTACACATAGTTGTATCCCCATTATATAAATGAGGGAATACAAGCACAGAAAGGATAAGTGACTTTTCTGTGGTAACACAGAAAGTATTCAAGGGAGGATTTAAATCCATATCTTCATAATTCTACCCCATCCATTGCACCATACTGCCTCATAGAGACATAAGCATTTTTTCTAGACAACTTTTAGAAAGGGATACCCAAAAGGAGGGTCTGCTTCTTTAACTGACCACTTCTGAGGCTATCACCCAGGGTCCAGACCTGAGGGTAGGAAGTGTGGGAAAGAATGGCCTTCTTCTTTGGGTTATGACCTGGAGAATACATGTCTTACCTCTTACCTTTATCCAGTATGCCTACCCAGTCATGAATTAGCTACTACATAGCACAAAGTATACTTTTTGACACAGTACTCTGTGTCAAAGATTACATTATTATAATGTGAACAATTTCAAAGTGACATATACCACTTAGCATATTAGAGTTACATGGTATAGTTGCAAAGTATAACCCAGGGATCATAAACTTTTTTGTGAGAAGAAAAAACCTTTTCAATCCCCCAAATGTTTTGAAATCACCATGATACTGAGTGGGTTGAAAGGAAATTAGGGAGAATATGTGTATTAAGAATAAATTCGGGGGCAGCTAGGTGGCACAGTGGATAGAGCATTGGTCCTGGATTCAGGAGGACCTGAATTCAAATCCGGCCTCAGATACATGACACTTACTAGCTGTGTGACCCTGGGCAAGTCACTTAACCCCCATTGCCCTGAAAAAAAAAGAAAGGAGAAAAAAGAATAAATTCAAGAAGTGTGGAAAGAAGTATTAACAGCAAAGTCCCTTTGTAGAATGAAGGAAGGCATGTCCGTGGCAACCTTTTCATGCTGGTTATCCCAAGAAGCTGAGTGGAGGGAGGGGACCAGGTTCTTTTCTGTCCTAGTCAGGCAGTAGGGCCACCATGATCTAAGTCAGAAGCAGAATTAAGCAACAAAGACAAGACTAAAGCAAAAGCATGATCAGATACACGGAAGACAGAATTGGTTGAAGATGCTAGCAGACAATGGGCCATACAGAGACAGACAAGAAGCTAGTATAAACTTTTAGGAGGTTTAGGAAGGCTGGAGAAGTAATGTAGACTTAGCTGTTTAAGCAGGTAAATTTCAACTTCTGAGAAAGCACCATGGATAGCTCCAAGAGACACTAAGGTGAGAGGGAAGCTGTGTTGAAAGAGGGTTGGGGAGGATGGAGGCAGGGTAACTTTCTTAGGGATCTAAAGAAAAGCTTAGAGATCTACTGATTGGTTCAGTACCCAGATTTAGCCCTACCCTGACTAAAGCCATCTTAGTAGGTAAGAACCTGATCCCTGATTCCCCCCTAACCCCCAACCCTCCCCCGCCCCTGCAAATTCCACTATACCCAAAGGTAGGTAGAACCATTTTTTCTCAAATTCTCTGGTTTATGAGGACATTCCCTGAATGATTATTCAGATCCATTCCCTCTTTGGGCAGAGCACAACTCCAGGCAATTCTGAACTGAATTTTAAGTGGGTGTTCAACCTATTTTAACTTCCTAAAATATCCTTCTTTTTGTTCTTAGTATTAGCTATTTTAGTTGTAGCAGAATGGCATGGTGGATATAGAATCAGGAAAACCTAGGTTCAAATCCCACCTCAACTATTTCCCTCTGGGCAAGAAATTTAACCTTTCTAGTTCTCGGTTTTCTCATTTATAAAATGAAGAGTTGGGCTCAGTGACCCCAAAGGTCCCTTCCAGATCTAAATCTACTATCTCATGATCTTTCCGACATTCTTCATTTTCTGTCATATTTCAAGCATCTTCCTTCCCTGACCCTTCCCTGTCCCTCACATATCCTGGGCTAGAAACTTTCTGTTCCTTGATTCCCCCTTCCTTTCACTTATTAAGCCTTTGAAGCATTTACCTGGAAATATCTCAAGTCAGCTTTTATCTTCTGTACACAGTTTTTGCATACAATTCAGGGAAAGGGCTATTCAGCACAACTTGAGGGCAGGCAGTTCTATTGTGTGCCTAAAAGGGAAGTATCCTGTGCTCCTCCCCAATACTAACTATGCTAGAAGGGTCAAAAGGGTCAATTTAGATGTTTCTCTTCCCTAAATGCTCCCCCGCAGTCCCCTTCACTTTACCCTTTTCTGCTTACCCAATGATATTGCTTGTCCATTCCCTATTCCTGTGCACTATGCTTGAGCAAACACAAATTATTATTACATCGTAAAGGGATATGTAGTAAGATATGAGCTCCACAGCCAAGGTTATCTTACAAGTTTCAGTTTCATATCATTTAGTCAACTATGAACAAGATGATGAGTATCAAATAATCTCTTCTGTATGCTACTTACTGTCCGCTCTCTTGGTTAAATTCTTGAACTCCTTGCTGGCCTATGACAAAGGGCTCCAAATACATGGGGGTACCAATAACATACATTCAAAGATTTGTGACTGGGTACAATCTATTATCTATATCTAGATTTACTCCTTCACACAGTCTCCACAATCTCCTCATGAACTCTTGAATTCTTGTATTCCAATGTCCTCCCCCTTCCCCTAGAGCAAGAGGCTATTCCCAATTCCACTTATTCTCATCTTCACAACCTTCTAGATATTGCCATACTTAAAGTAACTCTCTCCCACATAAATTGCATATTTTTGTACCTAAATTAAATTTTTCTCTGAAGAATATCTTTGAGCTAAACAAGAAAATAATTTTGTTTACTCTATAGTCAAATCTGCTTTGGACCCCAAAAGTATTATTACCCTGCTTGATCTCTCATTGTGATTGATCAGTATTGACATGATAATATTCAGCAAAGATTTCCCCCCATTTGCCTGCTTTTCTTCTAATTTTAGCTGCATTTGGTTTGTGATATTTGTTTTTAAAAATTAGTTTTATGCTCTTCCGGCCACATTTCACCTGAGGATTCTATTATAATAGGGACAACCCATGGGCATTCAATTGGAAGATACTGAGGCAATTGTTGGTAACATCCTTCCACTGTGTATCATAACCAACTTTCTTACCTCCTCCCTCTCTTCTTTACCCCCCTTTTCATTCTTTTTCCTTCCCTTCCTCACTCCCTTCTTCCTTTAATCCTTCTTTCTCCCCTTTCTCCAACTCTGTCATTCCTTATCCTATCTTTCCCCTTAGCTAAAAAATTCCCTTTCCCCTAATTTTAATAACAGTTGCAATTGTATCTATAGTTGTGCCTTAGACTTATTGGTGACATTTAGTACTAAATAGGTTATCTATTCCTGCCTTAAAAGCTGACCATTTTTTATCATAAAAGTGTTTTATTGTTTTCCAGTTGCATGTAAAGATAGTTTTCAACATTTGTTTTCATAAGATTTTTAGTTCTAATTTTTTCTCCCTCCCCTCCTTCCCTCTCCCCTCCCCAAGACAGCAAGCAATCTTATAGAGGTTATATATGTTCAACAACATGAAACATTTTTCTTCATTAGTCATGTTGTAAAAGAAGAATAAGAACAAAAGGGAAAACCTCAAAAATAAAAAAAAGTAGAAACAGTATGGTTCAATCTGCATTCAGAATCTACAATTCTTTTTTTTTTTCTGGATGTGGAGAACATTTTCCATTATGAGCCCTTAGGAGTTGTCTTGGCTCGGCTCGTTGTATTGCTGAGAAGAGTTGTCTATCACAGTTGATCATCACACAATGTTTCTGTTACTGTGTACAATGTTCTCCTGGTTCTGTTCACTTCACTCAGCATCAGTCCACTTAAATCTTTCCAGGTAGCTGACCATTTTTTTAAACTAAAGAGATAATGGGTTCTAGTCCAATAGGTATGGCAGCATGAAAAGGTAGATCTGGATCATAAGTCTAATGATTAGTTTAATAGGAGGCCTAGGACATATCATGATGCAAACATAACTGAGTTTTTGCCAAGTGTGAACAATAAATAGCACTAAATAATTACATCTGAAGAATCTATAAGTATTAGCTATGGACTAGATTATTATTTCCCTATATCTTTCTCCATTCCACTTCAAAGAGGCTGGTATGTTGCTATAAATAGTATTTATCCATTTGGGCATTAACTTTCTGGAAGTCATTTTGTTTAGGGTCTAAGATAATATGTATCTTTTTCCTGGTAGTATTCACTGATGGATCTGCTCTCCAAAATGGTAGTTGGACAACCTCACTTTGTCCGCTGTATTAAACCCAATGATGACCGAGAAGCCCTGAGGTTCTCCAGAGAGAGAGTGATGGTACAGCTTCGTTACACTGGAATTCTGGAAACTGCCAATATCCGCCGACAGGGATATTCCCACCGCATTCTCTTTGAAGAGTTTGTGAAAAGGTAGGACTAGCATCTTCAGTGATATTTCTTTAAATGTATCTATTTTCCAGTCCTCTTAACCCCTTTCAATGACTATTTTTGCATAGTTTTCTCAATAGCTGCCATGTATATATACATGTGTGTATATGTATATGTATACATGCATATTTCTATCTATATCTATATATCAGTAGCTATCATATCCTTACTTAAATGTTGCATTTTTTTTTTTTAGTGAGGCAATTGGGGTTAAGTGACTTGCCCAGGGTCACACAGCTAGTAAGTATTAAGTGTCTGAGGCCAGATTTGAACTCAGGTACTCCTGATTCCAGGGCTGGTGCTCTATCCACTGAGCCACCTAGCTGCCCCTAATGTTGCATTATTTTTGTTGTTGTTCAGTCAATTCAAGTGTCTGACTCTTCAGGACTCTATGGACCATACTGTCCATGAATTTTTCTTGGCAGAGATACTGCAGTGGTTTACTGTTTCCTTCTTCAGTAGATTTATAAACCTTAAAGGATGTTGCTGCTGCTACTATAACATTACTTTTACCATAAGTACCACTGAGGAGTAGGACTCCATTGAGTGTCATTTAAGCCCTCAACTTTTTCTAAAGGCAAGCACTACCTTTATCTGAAAGTCAAAAACTTTCCCTTACTACTGTTCTCACGGTGAGAGTGTATGTGTACATGGTTGGTTATAAATAGAATTTACATTGGATTTTTCTATCAAACTTCACAACAAAGGCACTATTTGTGTAAAGATGTCCATAGAGCAACAATCAGGTTCAGATACAAAAGTAATTCCATCCCAGCAGCTATTATTCGTCTTTCCTTTATGTTTATTCTATGACATGCCAAATGTCATCTCAGCTACTTCTCAGCAAAGATGGCAGGTGGCCTCCTTGAGTTTCTTAAAGCACCTCTAAATCCACTGAAAAAGGAAAAATGAATAAACAATAATAATGATAGCTAACATTTATAGAGTGCTATAAGATTTGCAAAGTGCTATACTTGTTATCCCAGTTGGTAACAGAAAAAAGAAAGAAAATAAAGAAACTTTGAAATGTAAGGTATATTCTAAGGTAGGATGGGGGATGGTCTTTAAGAAAAGTGGTCCTTTAGTTCTTTTTAAAATTCTGAAATGGATCATGGCAGGGCAGGCTCGGAAATCTTCCCTTAACTTAGAAATGTGACTAGTCAAGTATTTTTAGTAGCTAAGTAGTTGAATACATGAAAATATTTTAAGAAAACAGGTCAAATGCTAAACAGATTGGCACTTCTTTGTTCCTAATCAAAAAGCCATTAGACAAGTATGAACAAGAGTTTCAAAATGTCAGTAAATCTGAGGATATCAAAGATTTCTGAGCCAGCAAGTTAATTGGTATTTTGATCCTTTTGAGCAACTTAACAACAAAATGGATGAGCTAGCAGTTTTCCCCCCTTGATGTTATTAAACAAATAGGTGTGCTTCTTATCTTCCTGTTCAATAGTGCTATTTTGTAAACTCTTAGCAGGAAATATGCAGACAAAACAATCAAAAGCAGGGAACACAGCCATTCAGGGTTTATCAAGTGAAGGTAAATAAAAGATAAAGTCTTGTTTAATGTAACTCTCTACCTTTTTGTATCTTCCTGTATTGGAGATGGAAATGTTGAAGTGTGGGCCTGAGATTGTGTTGTCTGGTTACAGGATGTTAAAGGCCTTCTTCTGAAGTCATCCCAAGTCATAAACCCTGATTTATTGGACCTTAAATATGGGCTCCCTCCCCTCTACCTGCCTTAACTTTTTCAAATACCACTTAGGGTCACAAGATGATCCAGGGTCGGCTAGCTCCAAAGCTGCTATGCTGCTGTTCTCTAACCACCTTCTGTCCATTTAAGAGCCATCTTCCTGACATACCATTGCTCATAGCTTCCACATCCCTTTAGCTCTGGAATAGAAATCAAATCATAAGTCTTAGAGCTGGAAGATATGTTAGAACTCATTGAATCCATCCTTCACATTTTTTTTAATGTATCTGAATATAATTTTATTTTCCAAAATATATGTAAAAACAAAATTTTAACATCAATTTTTTAAAAACTTTGTGTTCTCTTCCCCCCTCCATTCCCACCCCCACCCACAAGAACTCAAGCAATTCAAAATCAGTTATACGTGAGTAGTCATGGAAAAATTCCCATATTAGCTAGTTGTGAGAGAAAACAGTAAAAAAAAAACCCCAAAACTTCAGATTAAAGAATTGTCATAGAAAGAACTGATAGTATCTGAAAACAGATGGAAACACATTTTTTTTCATCCTTCACATTTTACAAAGTCTCAGAGGTCCAGTGACTTGCCCAGGGGTCATACAGGTAGTAAGTGTTGGAAACAGATTTGAACTTAACTCTGTCTCTGAAACTAGCACTCTATCCACTAGACTTTTCTATGACATGACTATTCCTGGAAAGGATATCAACCCATTGCCTTTTGATTTTACTTACCAACCCAGGGACTTCCCAAGACAAATCACCCCTCCCTGGCTACCACTCTTCTATACATGTTGTCTTTTCCTATCAGAATTAAGCTCCCTGAGGGAAAGGACTATCTTGCTTTTTGTATTAGTTTCCCTATATCATAGCACAGGGCCTGGCCTATAGTAAGTACTTAAGTCCATTCATCCATTCATCCATCCATCTAGTCATTCATTCATTCATTCATTCCATAATTCAGTCATTCATTTATTCAACAATGAAGCCTTTAAATCTGCTTGTTGTTGTGCCTCTCCCCCCAGCCTTAATGGTAAGGGCCAATTCTCAGAAAATAGCCCACTTCTAGTAGTCAGAGGCAGGAGGAAAAGAGGCCTCCTTCTAAGAAGTGCTCCAGGTGCTCCATGGGTGAGATAAAATCTCATGGAAACCCAATGAACAGTCTTACCCATCTCAAGTTCAGAAGCAGGAAGTGAAACCTGTATCCCAAGAGATCAAAGGATGCTTTAGCACCTCTTTCGTTTCTTTATGTCTGCCATAGTGTGGACAGTTTTGTATCTGTGCCCAGTTTCATGTTCATATGCATATGGAAGATACATTTGTATGAGTTCTGACAAAAGTCCAAAGAGTCTAGTAGCCCAGTAAGTTTTTTTCTAAATCTAGATATTTCATTCCTTCAAATTATTTAATTTGAATGTTTAGTCTCTCCACCAATACAGACAGCAGCTCTTCTAAGGCTTAGGTGATGGTCTTCAGTACTTTCAGTACTTCTTTACTTTGGTTAAAAAAAAGAAAGGAAGGAAGAAAGAAAGAAAAGAAAAGAAAAGAAAGAAAGAAAGAAAGAAGGAAGGAAGGAAGGAAAGAAAGAAAGGAAGGAAGGAAGGAAGGAAGGAAGAAAGAAAGAAAGAAAGAAAGAAAGAAAGAAAGAAAGAAAGAAAGAAAGAAAGAAAGAAAGAAAGAAAGTAAGTAAGTTCATTGCTCTAGCCTGGCAATAAGCCTCTCTAAACACAATGAGGCTGGAACTTGGTCAACAGGCCCATACCTGAAACCTTTCCAGCTTTGTAGGATTTGCCAAGGCTTGCATTCTCTTGGCATAGCCCTAGAGGACCCAGGGTCATCTCCATGTTATAATGAAGCCATGTAGGACTATAGTGTCGGTTTTAAAACCAGTTCTGGAAAGGTCAGAGATCTGTACCTGTCTCACACTAAGGGGAGAGAGATTGTCAAGCATCTTCCCCCTTTTCTTCTCACTATCCCTTTTTCTCTAGATATTATTCTTACATCTTTCTCTATCCATCTCTTCTCTCCTCTCTAATTTATCCTCTTTATTATTCTCCCTTGTCACCTCACTGACTTTTTTGTTTTGTATTTTTTGTTTGTTTGTTTGGTTTTTTTGTGGGGCAATGAGGGTTAAGTGACTTGCCCAGGGTCACACAGCTAGTAAGTGTCAAGTGTCTGAGGCTGGATTTGAACTCAGGTCCTCCTGAATCCAGGGCCAGTGCTTTATCCACTGTGCCACCTAGCTGGCCCCACCTCATTGACTTTTCATCTGTCTTTTCCAGATCCTTTTCTCCCTTAGTCCTGACTTATGATTTGATTGGTACATAGGTTCCTTCCACAGGATGCAAATAGTGACTGTCTAACATTTATAGTTTCCTGGGACACTGAGAGATTACTTGACTTACCCATAATCAAACAGCTAACACATGCCAGAGGCAAGATTTTAACCCAGGTCTTCCTGACTCTAAGGCTGGCTTTGCATCCATTTTACCACTGTTTCTTGCTCTCACTAAACACATGCCAAACTTTAACCAACTGGCTAATGACATGCAGTGGCAGGCCTCTCGTAAATGGTGTTTCACTTCCATGAAACATTTTTAATAGAATACTGACAGATCATAAGACTTGGGGCAAATTAAAAATAATTCCTCATTAGGAAAGGATTAGGGGCCTGTGGGCTAGATGAGTCCTAAAATTCCTTCTAGCTAGAAATTTTAAGATTAGAGGCTGTTTTCTTTAGAAGCTTTTAATATATCCAAAGGTTAATTGTAAAAAACCCCCAATAGAGTTAGAATCTTAGGATATAGGTATAAATACTACTTCTGACATTTATTAACACTGTGACTTAATTACTTAATCTTTCTGGGCCTCAGTTTCCTCATCTGTAAAATGAGGGAGTTAGACTAAATACCTTCAAAAGTCCCTTCCTGTTCTAAATTCTCTGCTCTCCTACTTAAGGTAGGTATTTCTTGGGAACAGATGAATAAAAACATATGTAATATATCACATTCTTAATATGCTAATTCACTCTAGAGAGTGAGATGAAAAAAGCTGGTACCTCTGAATGGGAAGTGCTGGGCTGAATCTTAGCTGTGCTACTAATTAGCTGTGTCACCTTAGTCAAGTCTCTTGCCTTTAGCTCCCTCATCCATAAAAACAAAGAAGCCTGGTTGACTTCCAAACTACCTTCAGTTTCTGACATTTTGTGACTTTTTGATTCTGGTAAGGACTAAGACTTTAATGCATGGTTTATTCAATACACCATTGCCTTGCCCACAGATAACAGCTGTAAGCTACTGTTTCCTGTTAAACTTGCTAGAGTTTAGGCATAAAGAATGTATGGAATTTATGTCCTCTGAGTTATAAATATAGTTTGGTACCATACCTATAGTGAATATAGATAGGATACATTGGACACTGCCTGAATATGTTGTATGTATAAATAAATTCATTGACATGATATAGTGAATAGATCACTGGACTTCTGAATCAGGAGAAACCTGGGTTCAAATCCTGGCTTGGACATTTACTAGCTGTGTGACCTTGGACAAGTCAATTCTCTCTGAGTCCATTTCCTCATCTGTAAAATAAACATAAAAATACTTACAATACCTACTTCACAGCGTTGCTGTGGGGAAAGAACATAACAAATCCTTTAAGTGCTATACAAATATGGGTTGTTGTTTTATGGAAGCAAAGTCCACTTAAAAACTCCAAGTGGCAACATAGTTCCCTTTCAGAGTTTGAACAGATAGTCAGATGAGTGTCATCCATTAACTGCTGCTATTTTCCTATGTTTAAAGTTAGTTATAAAATAAGGGGTCATGGAGAAGCTATTTTCTTTGTATGTAGGACATGCTTTCATTAATGCTAATGGCAGCGATATACCTAGGGAGTGGAGAAGGTAGCCTCAGCTTTGATCTCTGCTTTCATGTTTCTCTATATGTGAAATTTCAAGTAAAGGTCACTTTTCATGTTCTATTTCTCTGGCAAAGTGAATTGTAACTGAAGATATATTCACACTATGCTTTGTTTATTCTACAACATGCTAAATAATATCCTTTTATTTTTAATTATGACCATTTTAGAAATTAGTTTTATATTCTGACAATCCATCTATACTGCTCCCTCTTTCTTATTAGTGACAAGTAATTTTCTTTTCATATGTCTTTCTATTGCCCTCATCTAGAACCTTACAATTTTGTGTCATCTGGTTTAGGGAATTCCCAGCAAGGAAATAAGACTTCCCTTTCATGTTGGTTTTCAGACACAGTAATCCTAGGACTATTTGGGATCTGTTTAATGTGTACAACACCTTAAATTTCTCCTTTTCAGATGTTTCCTTTGAACAGTTTCATGTTTCTAATTGTTCTTTTCAATGTTTTTTCTTTGTGATTAAAATGGGATTTATTAAGGATTGTAAATTTATCAAAACACCTGGCTGTGATAGAAAGGGGGGGGGGAGAATGAAAGAAAAGATGGTGGGACTAAAATGACCTTAAATAAAGGGATGGATTTTTAATAGCAAATATAGTAGGATTTTCATGTCCAATTGAATGTTGTTCCCTTCATTATAGCCCTCCTTAGAAGTTAACCACTTATTCAAAAGATGGAAGCATTGCTCAAGACATTTTTAAAACTTCTATTTCATAATTGCTCTTAAAGCCTTTTTATGAAACTCCTGAGAAATTTCAAGTCAAGTCAACAAACATTTATTAAGCCCTTACTGTGTATCAGGCATTGTTCTAAGCTCTGGGGATATAAAGAAAAGTGAAAACAGTCTTTCTCTTCAAGTATCTCACAGTCTAATGAGGGAAACAACATGCTAACAATAAGGATAAAAATGGTTTCATGATTTTACAGCAACATCTTTTATTTAAAAAAAAAAGAAACTATTATCCCATTTTCTTGGCCACTTTATTACTAGATGTGACTATAAGTGACTTTCCTGGTTCTAAAAATCAAATCCACCTCACCTCATCTATAACCTTTTGAGAATGCTTGAAAAAAGTATCATAGACTCTGAGAATTTTTTTTTCCAAAATGGTTTCAGCAATGAGTTTTTCACATGCAAAAAAGTGTCCAGCCTCCCAAGAAGACAACTTTGCAAAGGAAAACATTAATCTGGATGTCTAAGTTTTGGAATGCATGTTTAAAAATAATTCTTAAGGACAGATGTCATAGACCTACAAGATACAGGGCTGCTGGGGTTATAACCATTATTGTTTAACATTTATGAAGCACTGATGGGATATTATGCTCAGTGCAGAAATAGAAAAAGATAGAGTCCCTGATTTAATGGAAATTATTTTTTTAAAAAATAACTTATCCCCAACCCAAAAAAATCCTAGTTCTTTCATCTTGGGGCAGCTAGGTGGCACAGTGAATAGAGCCCTGGATTCAGGAGGACCTGAGTTCAAATCCAGCCTCAGACACTTAATAATTACTAGCTGTGTGACCCTAGGCAAGTCACTTAACCCCAATTGCCACACCAAAAACAAAAACAAAAAACTTATCCCTAGCCTTCAGATTCCTCAGTCTCCTCAATTCCTATGACTTAAACCAGTCATTTCATTTCTGCCAACCACAGAAATGCCTTATACCTCACCATAATTTTTGACATCTCCATGATCTTAAAATGTGAAATTCTTCTTTCTAAATAGAATGTCCTACTCTTCCATCTCTCCCTCTTCTTTGTCCTCCTAATCCATCATCCCTACTCCGGCTTCATATACCCTTTTTCCGAAGGTTCAGTCTTTGAGCTGATTGGCTAATTATGCCTTGTCCTCCACTTGTGATTCTCTTGCTCCATTGTCTTGTTGCTGTTCATGTCTTACCAATCCTCAACCCTGGATCATTACCATGCACTTCCTTTATCTCTACTCCTAAATTGCTTGAGAAAACCATACTACTTTGTCCACTAAAATTTCATGTTAACTAATCTCAACCAGATGCAGCCTGCCAAAGGGCAAAACTCATTCTTCTTTGATTGACTTTCCATTATGGTTGCCTCAGCAGTTGTTTTCAAATGTTACCTCAAAGGCAATATGGTACAATGGAAAATGCTGAATTTGGAGTCAGAAGTCCTGGATTCAAATTCTAGTATGGTTACTTATACCTATATGACCTTGGGACCCCCTCTGGGCCTCAGTTCCCTCTCCTGTAAAATAAAGGGATTGGAGCAGATAACTTCTTAGTCCCCTTCCAACTACAAATTTATGATCTTCAATCTCCACCCCCTCCTTACCCTTTTCCATCTCTTTCTCAATAGATGACATTGGGCAGCTAGATGGCACAGTGGATAAAGCACTAGCCCTAGATCCAGGAGGACCTGAGTTCAAATCCAGCCTCAGATACTTGACACTTACTAGCTGTGTGACCCTGGGCAAATCACTTAACCCTCATAGTCCCGCCAAAAAAAAACTAGATGACCTTACCTCTACTTTACTGTGAAGGTAATAATTTTGTTGTTGTTCAGTCATTTCTGACTCTTTGGAATCTCATTTGGGATTTTCTTGGTAGAGATACTGGAGTGGTTTGCCATTTCCTTCTTCAGTTCATTTTACATATGAGGAAACAGGGCAAACAGTATTAAATGACTTGCCCAGGGTCACACAGCTAAAAAGTGCCTGAGTGCAGATTTTAACTCAGGAAGACGAGTCTTCCTGTCCTAGGCCCAGCATTCTATCCACTGCATCACCTAGCTAACAATAATAACTATAGTTATAACAACAACAACATTTACATAGCTCTTTATGGTTTTTAAAATGCTTATCCCCATTTTTAGATGAGTAAACTGAAGCATACAAAGGTCAAAGACCTTTACCTAGGATCATACAGCTAATACATATCTGAGGTAGACTTTGAACTCAGATCTTCCTGGCTGTAGCTCTACAGTGTTCTATCTGCTGTACCACCCCAATCTGCCTTCAGAATCTGTCTTTGTTTTAGTCTCTGAATGGAAGAGCACTTGACATAAATCATTTTTTTTTTAATGTGCATCTTAGGGAGGCTTGTATATCTCTCTGTGGTAAAGCAAAAACCATCAAAAATCCCTTGGAAATTGATTTATGCAGTATATGTCATGTTAGGAGATAATATTTAGAGATGCTAATAGGTAACTTTGACATTATGGTTATGATTTATTGCATTCTCAGGATCACTAGATTTCCCTCCAGGTGTTTCTGGTGGTTGGCATTCTCTGTGATGCCAAAATAAAACAAATAGAAAAACCCAATCCAAACCAGTTCCCCTCCTTTCAGCACTATAATTTTTGACCATGAAGTTTCACACTAACTCAGTAATGATGGTTTGCTTCCTTACCTCCATGCCATTTCATTCCGCAAAGTCAATATTTCAACTGTTGTCAAGTTGAAAATCTGATTTCCCAAGCAAAAAGTGTTGCAATGGCTGACAAAGTTCCTCTTTGCTAATAGACATTTCTCCAGAAGAAAAGGACCTTTCATGAGGTCTTAAGTACTTAAGTATCACCTGTGTGCCCGATATTTCGCCAGGCACTGGGGACCAGGGAGGAAATCAAAGACATACTACATGACCTTGTCTTGAGAAACTTACAATCTATTGCCAGTAACTCAGTGCTTTGAACTGTGGTATCATGGGTGCAGCTTACCTCTGCCTCCTCATTCTGTGTGTTTCTCATCATTGTTCTACAAATACACCACAGAGCAGAGAGGGTCTAACCAATGTTGTAGGACTTCCTCTAGGTCTTTCAGTATTCTGTGGATATTAGCACAAAGACCTGGCTGTTCATCTATTATCCTTCTCTCACTGTATGATTGACTCTTTTCCTTTTTTAGACAGACATGTCCTTGAGGAAATGTAAATGTCTATAATTATGATTAAGTTTAAAATGGAGCATTTGAAATATTTTAAAACTTGTAAATGTACAGTACTGGAGAAATGTGATGTAAAACCAAATTAGTTAAGCCGATTGATGTTTAAGATTTTAGATTCTCATCTCATGGAAAACCAAGATTTTAGAAGTATTAAAATTACAAATAACCTAAAGGGCTATGATGGGCATGAGAAGACTACAGTATATTAACAACAACTTATCCTCAAGGTTTCACATAAATATACTATTTAAGGTATGTGTATGTGTATGTGTAGATACACACACATATACACATATATGTACATATACAATAAATGCATGTAATATATGGTTCTATGTAAGTATAAATGTATATATGTACAAATTTAGTTACGTGAAGAGATATACCCACATGTATACAACGTATAACATACATGTGTTTCTATGTGCGTGCATATGAGGTTATATTAGCATATGCACTATACACATACATGCACATGTGTGTATGAAATGCTAGAAAAACAGATGAATTGGTCTTTTACCAAGAATGAAAGACAATAGGTAGATAGCCTGACTGGTACATTGTTATCCCCAAAGCAGTATAAGGTATGAATTAGAGCTGGAAGAGACCTTAGATATTTTCTAACCCATCCTCCTTTTACAGATGAAGAAACTGAGCCAAAGAGATTAAATGACATCCACAGTCACATCAGTAGTAAGTGACAGGATCCTTACTCAGGTCCTCTGATTCAAAGTCTTATGCTCTATCCATCACCGACCTGGTGGTGAAGGCTAATCCTGTGCAAGGCATATCTACCACAGAGCATTTACAGAAACTTAGAGATAAGAACCAAGCTGGATAAGAAGGCATGGAGGGACTGTGATGTGCATCTCTGCTTCTACAAAAAATCTATACTGCTGGCTCCAAGAAGCTATAGTATGAGCAGTAGCCACACCCTGTTAAAAGCCATCTTGGCAGATGGGCAAACCAGGTTGGGGGTAACTGACAGACCTCAAATCTGTTGTTGACTTAGGGGGATGTCCACCCCATGCATATGAAGACTTCTCCCTGGTGAAATAGGTAGATATGTTCCAATGTTCAGCCATGAAAGTGGCTGAAGCATGTGTGATAGAGCACTTAGGGCTTGGTCAGACATCAGAGACACCAACGTCATTCACTGCACCCCAGGCCATCACCAGTAATCTTGATTTTTGAACTGCTACTTCACTTTGATGACTCGGCAAAAGAGACTCCCTCACTTGACTAATGAAAAAACTGAAGCCCTTTGAGATGCAGTCATTTGACCAATGACCCATGGGCAAGAACTGGACTCTCTGGACTTAAGTTTCCTTATCTATGAGGTTCAGGCTAACTCTGACAATCTTTGATCCCATGACCTATGATCTTATGGCTACTAGTTGGTTTTTTATCCAAAGAATCTCTAAGTTGATTGAATCTAGCTTCTTTTCTTTTCAAGTCATCTCCAGTCCCCTACACTACTTTTCTTATAATTTTTGTTTTCTTTGGGACACTTCCTGTTAAGAACTTATAAAGAAACATTATCAGTCCAAATCTTTTTTTCCTTTTTTGGGGGGGGCGGGGCAATAAGGGTTAAGTGACTTGCCCAGGGTCACACAGCTAGTAAGTGTCAAGTGTCTAAACCTGGATTTGAACTCAGGTCCTCCTGAATCCTGAGCTAGTGCTTTATCTACTGTGCCACCTAGCTGCCCCCAGTCCAAATCTTTTTGAGTGAATACTATGTGTATAACCTCTAGTGTTACATAGGGTAGGTAGCCACCTAAGATGTAATATAACAGAAACAGGATAGTGAAGTAAAAGGTACTTTTTAAATATTAATTTTTACAGATGCATATCTTTTAGATGCCAGAAAATGTTGCTCTCCATGGAGCTTAGGTGTTTATTTTGTAATAAGTCAGAGTGCATGGGGGGACGGTGAGAGTTCAAAGCCACTGGTTGACATAGCTCATGGTATGATGTGGGGAGTGCATTTTTGAACTTTCCTCAGGTGGCATGTCCTGGCTTTGCACATGGCACTATGGTAGGTCTTCTAGGATGTGGGCTAAGAAGGAGGAGAACAGGGTGTGTGCAGGAAGTGGCTAGCCTAATGTTGGGAAGGAATGTACAATTTTAGGAAGGTGGAGTCTGAGTAACGATATGGCTGCCAAATCTCACAAAAGCTTGCATTACTAGATAGAGGCCCAAACTCAGGGATTTGATGCTTCCTAAATGTGTGATGACTTACTTTGTAGCAGATGGTGGCCAGCTGTTCTTCATCTCCTGTGAGGACAGACCATGGGGAGAAAAAGAGATCTGAAGTAAAACGGCCTAAGTCTACAGATGAAGAAGGTGTTTTGTTTTGTTTTTAAAACAATAAGCCAGTAGTCACATATACAAACTAAAATGAACAATTAAGGCAATTATTAAAATCAAGTAAGGCCAAAAAAGACTCTTTTATTTCAGCTGTCTACTTTCTTGGGCATCAAGTGTTTTCTAACCACTAAATGATTCAGGTAGAATCATAACTTTGGGGGGTGCGATTGAGGACTTTTACAGAAGGATGTTTACTTCAAAAGTATATAAAAATAAGCATGCCAACATTTTCCCCAATACCTCAGGGACATACTTTCCCCTATATCATCTTGGTTCCTGAGAAGAGTAGGTTTATAGCATAGATCACTTACTTCACTAGCATTAGTCCCACCAAATCCATGTCTATGTGTGGCATGACTCTGGATGAGTTCTCATCTCAGCTTTTGCTGGCCTGGGTCCAAAAGGTCACTGCCAATGGTCATTCCTTGCTTCTTGAGGCACTGACACTACACTGGCTCAAGAAGCCAGACTCTAGAATGTAAGAATGCTGACATATCCTCCTGACCTTTTGTAATTACAAGGTCATAGGTTCCATTTGCCTTCTCCTAAAAGGGAATGGAACACAGATGTCAAGGACCAAGGCCTTTTATAGGACCATATGGCTTCAGAGCGGAGAAGGGCTCCAGACCTCACCTATTATAATGGACTCTCTCTGGTTGTTGGAAGTGGAATCACAAATGAAGTAAAGAAAACAGAATCAGCTTTTTTAGGTTCCTTGTTTGCACTATGGTGTCTTGTTTTGTTTTGTTGTTGATGTCTTATCACTATTAGGGATTAGATTCTTTTTGCCTTCATGAAGCAGTATGGTATAGAAGGAGAGCATTTGAAGTTGAATTAGACCTGGGTCTGAATCCCAGCTTTAACAGTTATGAACTGTGCGTAACCATGGACAAGTCCCTTCCCTTATCCGAACCTCTTTCTTCACCTGTAAAATGGGGTAATAATACTCATGCTATCTACCTCAGCATTTTGATGAAGAAAGTACTTTGTAAACCTTGAAGTGCCAAATTAATGTTATAATTGTTATTCGCTCTGGAATCTAGAGTCAATGGGAGGAAATTGCAGAGAGGCAGGTTCGAGTTTGATAGAAGGATAAAACCTTGCAAAAATTAGAGCTGTCCAGAAGTAGAATTGGCTTTATGGTCACTTGTCAAGGATAGTATAAATAGCAGATTCCTGCTCAAGTTGGGGTTTAATTATGTGACATCTGAGATCCTTTTCAACCCTAAGGAGGAAAATCCCCATGATCAATTCTGCTTCTGCTGTAACTATCAGAATTGTTGATGTATGACTTTCAAAGACTTTACATGAAAGAAGTAGGCTTTTCAAAAGCTATTGAACTGTCACTCCCATGGGTGACATTCTATTATTATTATTAATCATTTGTTTTATTATTCTATTATTTAATAATAATAACTGGAATTTATATAGCACTTTAAGGATTACAAAGTACTTTACAAATATTATCTTCTTTTTACCATATCAGATATTATTATTATTATCCCTTTTTTTACAGATGAGGAAATTGAAAAAGTTAGTGGTCAAGTGACTTGCTCAGGGTCACACAGCTAGTAAGTATCTGAGGTCAGATTTGAACTTGGGCCTTCCTGACTCTAAGGCCAATGTTCTAACCACTGTTAAAAGCCAAGATAGTTTTTGGATATTTAGCACCCAGCTCAAAGACATTCATTAGCACCAAGTAGAGAGCCTGACTAGGAATCTTACAGTCAGGGATGCCAACTGTAATCTCAACCTGATATTATCAAAACGCTCTTTGCCAGATCTTTATGCTGTCTTATGACTGCATAAAGAAGAAGACTAGGAACAATCACTGTAGAGTGGTTTCGACATTGTTGTTTTCTCTAGCAAGTTGGTTAATAGTGCTTTGGTTTGTAGAGTAAAGAATAGGACAGGGGGTCTTAACTTTTTTGTGACATGGCAATCTGGTGAAGTCCATGCACCCCTTCTCAAAATAATTGTTTTAGGTACATTTTAAAAATACATAAGATTACAAAAGAAACCGATTATTTTGATTTTTAATTTTTAAAATTCACACTTTATTTTCAGTCCTGAATTTTCATCCTCTTTCCCACCCATTGAGAAGGCAAGAAAAACAAGCCCATTATATGTATGTATGTATGTATGTATGTATGTATGTATTATAATTGCACAAATTTCCTACATTAGCCATGTCCAGGAAAGAAAGAAAGGAAGAAAGAAAGAAGAAAGGACGAAAGGAAGGAAGGAAGGAAGGGAGGAAGGAAGGAAGGAAGGAAGGAAGGAAGGAAGGAAGGAAGGAAGGAAGGAAGGAAGGAAGGAAGGAAAGATGGAAGGAAGGTAGGATGGAAGGAAGGAGGGAAGGAAGGAGGGAGAAGAAAGAGAAGAAAAGATGCTTCAATTTGCACTGTCTCTCTCTATTTGGAGGTGGATAGTATATTTAATCATGAATCCTTTGGAATTGTGGTTGGTCATAGTATTGCTTAGAGTCTAAGTCTTTCAAAGTTGATTATCTTCATACTACTGCTTTTGCTGTATAAATTTTTCTCCTGGTTCTGCTCACTTCACTTTGTATCAGTTAATACAAGTCTTCCCAAATTTTTCCTGAAACTCTCACCTTCATCATTTCTTATAGCACAATAGTATTCCATCATCTTTATATACCATAACTTATTCAGCCATTCTACAATTGCCACATATCTCCATAATTTCTAATTCTTTGGCACCACAAAAAGAGCTTCTATAAATAATTTTGGATATATAGGTCCTTTTCCTCTTTCTTTGATTTTCTTGGGGTATAGACCTAGTAGCAGTATTGCTGGGTCAAAGAGTATACAAAGTTTAATAACCTTTGGGGTTTAGTCCCAAGTTGCTTTGCAGAATAAAATAATTATATTAAAATAAAGTTACCCAAATATTTAAAGACAAATTATAGATTAAGAGCTACTGGAGCAGGATTTGGAATAGAAATCTATTTAAGAATGTGGATTTTTCTTAATCATGTAACAGTAATTAGTGCATTGGATCTAATTCGGGAAGGCCCAAATTAAAATCTGACCTCATACACTTACTAGCCATGTGTCCCTGACTTCCAAGCAAATACTTGGACTTCCATGTGAAAATAAGGAGAAGAAAAGTTGGCCAGCATCATGTTGGAAAAAAAATGGTTCAAGATTAAGAAATGAAAGATGTTGAAGATTTGTGGATTACTCAGAAACCTCTCACCTGTATTACTGTGAAGCGTTAGAAGTTTCAGCTGAATATGGAAAGCAGTGAACAATATCATACCAAAAAATGAAACTGGGATCTCTCAACAAACAGGGAATAACTGATTAGTTGTTTCAGAACCAGCAGTCTATAGGAAGTTAAATCACGGCGGCAAAGGTTAAAATCACCTCCAAATTAGAATAAAAGATAAAGAGTTCATTTGTCATCAGAAGAAGGGTCAGCATGGGGTAAGAATCAGGGAAATTCCTTAGTGGAGGAATTACTGAGCAGCAGGCAGGTGGGAGGTTAAGTAGGAGATAAGTGGAGAGAAGATGCAACCCAAAGGCCAAGCCTATTCACTACCACAGAGGACTGATATCAAAGATATCATTATCACCTCATAAAACATCAAAAAGCACTGGAGAAGAAAATGAGACTGCAGAAAGCTTGTTGAGAGAACCACCCAAGCCACATTATTTTAAGAGCTTCTATAGGTGATATTGGAAGGATGGGAACAAATCAACATGAAATAGAACAGATTTGTCAGGATCTCTATTGATCTAGCCTCACCACTGATGAAAGTTGGAATAACTGCATTTGGATTGAGTCATCTCAACATCCATATTTTATGTGAAGAAATGGGAATGAAATTCAAAAATATAAAGTTGAAAGTGACTGGACTTGCACAAATAAATGTAGAATAAGTCCTTGATGCAGGTGACACAAGTTTGAAGGCAGTTGGAAACTGATTTTCAAGATATTTTTAAAGTAAAGATTTCAAAATAATAGAAAAGGTACAGCAGTATATTTACCACAACAGTAAACAAAAATGCATTAAGAACTGTTGAGATATGTGTCTATTTTCTCTTTTCTACAAGATATTTATGAGAATCATCTAGGTATGTATTGAGGATGAAACATTAGAATGTGTAAGGGCTAAAATTCTAGCTAAACTATCTAAAATCTAATGAGTGGTCGCCAATAAATTATAAGCTTTAGCAAAAGTATTTAAATGTTTAAGTATTTATTAAAGAGCATTAGGATCAGAGAGAAAGGTAAAAATCTAACTATTTCTAAGAGACCCTATCATCCAACCCACCATGGCGAGGTCAGGAACCAAAAAGAGACAGAACCCTTCCGCCAGCACTTCATGTCCCCCTCCCAGAAATGGGAGGCTCCTCAAGTTGATTGGCTGGTAGCCTTGATAGACAGTACCCATGAGCAAACGTCACTTTCTGACACTAAGGACCTTGACCACATGGCTTGCCCTCAGAGGGCTTCACCTCATGGTGGAGCTTTTCTATAGTAAGTCTCCAGTGGGTGGCGTCATTCCAATTGTTACAAAAAGGTTTTTTTGCTATTGCAAAACTATGTTTTCCATAGTTACACAAGGTGTAAAAAGAGAAAACATCCTGGAATATTTATCATTTGTTAATTTTTTTAAAACTACATTTGACTCAGTAGAACTGATCACAGGTTAAAGGTTCTCTTCCAAATTGTTGACCATGTCCATGCTAATATTATTAAATGCTGTCCTTGATAGATGCAACCACAGAGATAACTTTGATCAATGTTCCTTTGATACTAATATTAAACAAGACAAGAAACAGAGAAAGATGCTTGCCAAAGATGTTTGACAGTGCCATGGAAGATATTTTGTGCAAAGTCCAAATGGAAAAAGGATTTCCTGTAAATGGTAGAGTTCTCCAGATGTTTCTGTTTGCTGATGATTCTGTGCTTATTGCACTTAGCCTCAGAATACTACAGGGCTTCCTCAATTAGATCCATGACAACTCAAGAGAGACTGGACTAACAGTCATCCACATGGTTAAAAAACAACAACAATAACAAATGGATGAAGACTACATATTGCCCAGATTATTACATGAAATTGGATAGGCAGACTATTGATTTAGTCCATTAGTACATATACCTTTGGACAAGGCACTGAAGTTGAACCCATAATTAACTAGGAGGGAGAGCTAGAGCTTGACTGGATTTGAGAAACTGTAAATTGCTTTCAATACTTCCAAGGTGCCCATATTTTTGTTAGTTTGCATTAATATTCTACTGGTGATACGATATGGCTATGAATTATGGAACACCATGGCCTCAGAGGAATTAAATTTACATATGATACAAAGGGCAATGGAAAGATGTATAGTGGGTATATGTATGCTATAGTATATCACCAGTGATGACCTCCGTGCATTATGGGAAAAAGAAAACTCTTGTATTCATCAACTATTCAAAGAAGATCTTGAGTATTTTGGGTAGTTTCTTTATAGAGAATTGATGAAGGATCTGGGTGAGAATCATATACTATGTAAAGGCATGGATAGGTTATGATATCTACTATTGGAAAGGGTGCCCATCAAAATGACATGAAGGATACATGGAAGTAAGTATGATTGGAGGGTGAAATCAGTGAGTCACCCGGTCCTATTGAGGTCTGGAAAGCAAGGTTTTAAGATTCTTATCTTGCCTCTTCCAGTGATTCTTAAGTAAGCCACATCATTCCTCTATTTCTCCATTTCATTAAATGGAAAATGCAGATAATATTGAAGTCCTACAGAAAGCCTTTCCAGATTTCCCTTATCATTAGCATTGTAAACTCCCTGAGGGAAGGAACTATTGGCCGTTTGTTTTTGTATCCCCACTGCCTGGCTTAAAATGCATCTGAAAATTTAAGAGTCTTAGATGGTAGTCATAATGTAGTCTTCAAGTATTACTTAAACTTGAACAACTTTAAGAACTAAGTCTTCCAAGATAAAACTAATATGTGTTCTTGTGTATCTTCCAGTCAGAGAGTGAATATGGCTTACGTTTAGTACAGATCCACTGGAATTGAAAATCATAGTATCAATTGCTGAGAAAAGGCATAACTATGCAAACTACCTTTCCATCTTACCCTCCCCTTACCCCATTCATAGTAGGTAGAGTAGCATTTCCTAAACTTTGTTTTTGGAACCCTGGTGTTTTGGCACATGCAAATAAAGGTTCCAATGGAAATTTGCAATGCTAGTTATAACTTCCTCTCTAAAATATTAAATATGAAATTGTTGATGTATAAAATACTTATTGCATATAGCAATTTTTGATCATGGAAAAAAAGGCTTAATTTCCTTTATTTTCCTCTAAAATCCTTTGAATTTCTGTTTATCCCAGGAGTTTTCCATTTATTTATGGAATCTGTCAGTATATTTCAAGCCCCAAATGTTTCAGGATCAAGAAAGTTTAGGAAAGTTAGAGAAGCAATTAAGAAAAATAGAATTGGGGCAGCTAGGTGGCACAATGGATAAAGCACCAGCTCTGGTTTCAAGGAGGACTTAAGTTCAAATCTGACCTCAGACACTTGACACTTACTAGCTGTGTGACCCTGGGCAAGTCACTTAACCCCAATTGCCCTGCAAAAAAATAGAATAATCAAATTGATTATATCCCATCGAAAGCAATCCAGGATATCCTTTCCACCATGTTACAACAACCAAAGGGCAGCCTAATGCAGATCACCTTGTATTAACCAAAATTTATCTTCTCCCAGAACATTTTCCTTCCATTCTAAATGAGTTGAGTGCCTGATTTAGTCTCTCTCTCCATCCCAATTCATGTCCTCAAATGAAAGGACTTATTGTTCATGTTGTTGTTCCCTCAACCATCCTAACCTCCAAGTTACTATGTTTGTTCAACTCTCATAACCTACTTCTTCACTCCACCTTAGTTACAAAAATGGCAACATCCTTGGTCATACCATCACCCACAAGGACTCTATTTACATGGTTGAGAACTAATAAACTCCTTTACCTGGTCAGTTTCATATCTTTCCATCTCTGCCTATGCCTTTCCTTTACTGAACACATTCTTCATCTCTGTCATCACCTATAATCTCTCTTTACTTTACCAGGCTCTCACCCCTGCTATACCCACATTCTAATCCCTTCCCAATCTCAACACTTCAGTGAATCCAGTTCAACCCTGTACTATGTCCCATAAGTCACCTCTGCAACACTTCTCACATATATTCTCTTCTCTACTCACACAGCCACAATCCTAATTCAGGCTCTCATCATCTCCCAACATTTGCAAGTTTTGATGCTATTGAAATAGTGTCATAGTTGACCTCCCTGCCCCAAGTCTCTGCTTGTTGTGTTTCTCCCCTACCCTCACTTGAACCTCTCTTCTATTTTTTTCATCCTGGCTAAAGAATGTGTGGGTTCCCTTCAGACCTTTCCTCTGATGTTCAAGAATTCATCCCTCTGGTCAAGGGTAGGAGAGAGAGAACTCAGTCCTTTCCTCCCCATTGAGGGAGATGTTAATTGACTTGCCTAGAGTCACATAGCTAGTAAGTATCTTAGGTCTGATTTTAACTTGGGTCTTCCTTAATCCTGACTTAGTTCCTCATCTACTGTGCCACTCAGATGCCTCAAAAAGACTTGGAACTCTGCCACTATTGGCCTTGTGATGTTAGGTCATTGTATCTCTCTGCGCCTCAGTTGCCCCATCTCAAATGAGGATTTTTATTACCTAGGTCATGAAGTTATCATGGGGATGGGATGAGATAATGCATATAAAGTGATTAGACTCCCTCGAGATATAACGGATACCCTCTCAAAGACTAGAGAACCACATATCTGGTACGTGTAGAGGGGATTTTTGTCCTGGTATGGGTAGAAGTAGATGGTTTCTGAGGTTTTACTAATAGCTCTTAAATTCTGTAATCTATGATTCTGGTTTGTAAACTGCATGGCATAAAAATATCAGCTATTAACACCTCCTGCCAAAAGAAAAATAACCTACTCTGTGATTTTGTTGATGTGCATATTTAATAGGTTCCCTGATAACCAACATAAGCCTGATTTCTACTCTTTTACTCATCAAAAGCACAACTCTTTGACTCCACCCCCTGTAAAAATTTCCTCTCCCTCCTCACATTTCTTAATTTGTTTAGCAGCTGCATCCCTTTGCCTCGATCACATTTTACATTATGTCATGCATGTTCTACTGGAAAGAATGGTGAGCTTTGGGGCACAAGACTTCAGCTGGAATCTTGGTTCTGTGTGACCAAGAACACAAGTCACTTAAACTTGCCAAATCTGTTTCCTTATCAGTAAAATGGTAGTAACGACACTCACTAACTGCTTCAGAGAATTGTTGTAAGCAAAGCACATTTCAAGGCACTCTGTAAAAGCAGTGTAGTACAGCAGAAGAACGCTGACTCTGGAGTTAGGAACAACACCTGGCTTCGGCTTTGGATTCTGGACCTTCGTTTCCTCACCTGTAAAATGGAATCAACAGCCTCTGTGATCACTTTAGCTCTAAATCTATGCTCCTGAGTGAGTCAGTATTATTATACCTCCCCCCGCCCTTATTAGTTGGTAAATTCATTGAAGGCAGAGATTGTGATTTTTTTCTTTCATTTTTGTATTCCCAAAAAGTGCAGTATAAATATTTGTTGAATTGATTTTGTTTGAACACCAATGACTTTAACCAACTACCATTCTTATTTCTTTTTCATTGGTATATTTTGTTGTAACATAACCATTTGCCAGTATTCAATCACCACCCCTATCCTTTTGAGGGGAAAAAATTCAATTAAATAAAATCATCTAACATAACAATCAAGAGTGACAGTATGCCCTTTCCTGTAGTTTAACATCTAACTACTCTTTTAAAAGATATTTTAGATAAAATTTTTAAATAAATTAATATCTATAGTACCATTTGTAATTTTTCTCATGAAGGGTCAACTCTTTCTTTACCGACAAGCATGCCTTGAATCTTCCTGGTGACTCATTCAGAACCTTTGTGCTGACTCAATGTCAAAGTGCCCTAACATGCTTATCTCTCAGTGAAGATTGTTTTCCCAACCACATGTGATCTTTTCACTTGCCTAGGCTTTTCAAAAGCAATATCCAGGAAAGGCATTTACCACCAATCTCTATGAACTGGAACTCCTATTTCTTTTCCCTGTCTGTGATAGAAGAGAATGAAAAATCTTATATAAACTGTCTAAAATTGCTTTCAAGGCCCTGTGACTACTTTTCTCCCAGTTACAAGAATAATTCCCCCCCCACTTCTATCTTTTGGCTATTTTACTGTTTTAACCAATTTGTTGGAAATATAATAGGAAGTTTCTCTTCCTATCCTTTTTTCCTGTCAATGATGCATATCAAAATGTTGTCCTCCAAAGACTTACATACCTATTTCTAAGACTTACAATTAAACATTTTTAACAGACATTTTTAACAGAAATTAAATGGCATTTTTGAACAGAGACATACACCAGTTTTATTACAAGGGCAATGATTTGCATGTTTAGACAAGGTATCAACAGGGGAAATAGATTAGCTCAGACCCCTGCAGCTGTTCCTCCAAATTCCAAACTAATTTGAGGATAAACCCTATGTAAAAGAAGGAGTATAATATAGAAATAAGTCCTTGTACTTCCCTAAATTGTCTAGGCTCCCATGACTGATTTTTCCCATAGATAATGATTTATTGATTGCCCGTACAGCTCCTCTGCCAAATCATTCTATGAGAACAGATTCAAAAAGGAAATCACATGCTCCTTTCTTTTGGTCTTCTGAAGATGGGGTTCAGCAAAGTCCCCAGAGTGGGCTACAAAACAAAATGGTGGCTTGGATACCTTCAGGTAAGACATGGCCCTGGAGCCCATAGGATGTCCTACACATCTAGGTCACCTTTGTCGTATTATCTACTAACACTGTACAGGAGGGAAATAATGAAGAACACTTCTGTGATTTCCCAGTTACTTAAGAAACTTTGTTTCCAGGGTGGTTTGAAGACCTCACTTCTTTTCAGGTATTGTAACCTTATTCTTCTGGAGCTGAAAGTCCCCAAGCATGAACTGGATTATCATCTCTCAATAAAAAAAAAAAAAATAATAATGTGGGTTCAAGTGGTAAAGACCAGAATTAATTTCCTAGTACACATAGCTCATGGGTGCATCTTCCTCATGTGCAAATTAAGAACTGCTGACCTCTACCCCACGCCAGCCAGGATAGTTTGAGATAGTCTCCTAGAGCCAAAAGGGGATGTTGGAGACCATCTAGTTCAACCTATGTTTATAGATGAGGTTACTGGCTCTGCTTTTAAAATGAGCAATCGGGCGGCTAGGTGGCACAGTGGATAGAGCACCGGCCCCGGAGTCAGGAGTACCTGAGTTCAAATTCGGCCTCAGACACTTAACACTTACTAGCTGTGTGACCCTGGGCAAGTCACTTAACCCCAATTGCCTCACTAAAAAAATAAAAATAAAAATAAAAATGAGCAATCAACTCCTTTTCAGATCTGACACCAGGGGCTTCATCTTCTGCATCCAGTATATTTCCCTGTGATATACAGAGTAGGTACTCAGGAAATATTTCATAATCACCAGCAATAATTATTGAGAATCTACTATGTGCAAGGCTTGATTGATATACGAGTTCATGTGACATCATGGTCTAGAGGGAAAAAGCAGTAGACTGGGTACCAGGTAGTCAATCAATCAATCAATTTTCATTAAGCACTTACTATGTGCCAGGCACCATACTAAGGGCTGGGAATAAAAGTACAAAAATCCCTATTCACAAGGAATTTACATTCTAATAGAAGAGACATGTACATATAAAAATGTGCCTCCTACATACAATAGTACAAGAGTTAATAAGTGCAATATTGACAAAGTGGTTAAATACAAAGTAATTTGGGAGGGAAGACACTAGCAGATAGGGGAATCAGGAAAGACTTCATTCAGAATATGGTTCTTTTTTTTTTTTTTTTTTAGTGAGGCAACTGGGGTTAAGTGACTTGCCCAGGGTCACACAGCTAGTAAGTGTTAAGTGTCTGAGGCCGGATTTGAACTCAGGTACTCCTGACTCCAGGGCCGGTGCTCTATCCACTGTGCCATCTAGCTGCCCCCAGAATACAGTTCTTGAGGCTGTGTCTTGGAGGAAGAGATTGAAGAGCCAAGGTAAGGAGGGAATGGGGCAGCTAGGGGGTGCAGTGGATATAGTTCTGCGCCTGAAGTCAGGGAGACTCATCTTTCTGAGTTCAAATCTGGCCTCAAACATTTACTAGCTGTGTGACCCTGGACAAGTCATTTAACTCTGTTTGCCTCCATTCTTCATCCGTAAAATGAGCTGGAGAAGGAAATGTCAAACTGTTCCAGTATCTCTGCCAAGAAAACCCCAAATGGGGTCACAAAGTGTCAGACACAACTGAACAACAACAACAACAAAGAGGGAATATGTTCCAGGAGTCTGGGATGACCAGTGCAAAAGCAGAGAGATGGAAATGGAGTGTCACACTCTGGATTCCAGTTTTAATCTAACTACTGACTTTGCATGCCTCAGGTATTCTGTGCTTGGGTTTTCTATCACACACCCCACCTGCCTCCCCACATACTCTTTCACACAACCATTCCCACTGAAGATACTTACCTTTCCACCATCCCCAAAATCAGATGAGGCCAGGCTGTGACAGGGAAACCATGCTGAGCTATAACAGTGGGGAGCTAGAGATGAGGCAGGGCAAGGGAATCTGTGCTGATGTCATTCCTGCTGAGGAGGGGCAGAGGCTGACAGCTGGCTTTCACTGCTCCTCCTCCACCCCACCCCCCCCCAAGCTCCAGAAGCCATCTGTCTCAGTAGGCCACTGGGCATTGGCCCAGATGCCCTGTGGCTTTGCCCAAGTCTAACCACTAGAGTCTGCACCAGAATGTGCCTTGCCATTTCCTCACAAAGGTGGAAGTAGGGATATCTTAGAGGTTGGAAAGGTTCCTAGGATCTCTGCATACAAATGTTTCCAAGGAGCCAGGGAGTAAACTTAAACTTCTAAAAAAAAAATCTCCTAGGTTTATGTTAAAATGTTAAAAGTCTCAAGTACTAACCAGTTATCTCTCAGGACAAAGATATGAGAGTAGAAAGAGTAAGGGAATAGGTTTTTACATTTTTTCTTTAAGTGGAAGCAGCTCTCTATTTGAATGTAACCCAAAGGTAAAAGATTAGGGTGTGTGTGTGTGTGTGTGTGTGTGTGTGTGTGTGTGTGTGTGTGTGTGTGTAAGTAATGGCAGAAAATCCTCTTGGCAAGGAAATTCAGCTCATTTTTAAGCTTCCAAGGGGTTAAATTTATTATACATGGCAGCAAAGAGGAAAGGAGAAAAGCGTCCTTGAATTTCTTTTTTAAAGAAAAAATGATGGCTAGGTTCCTTAAAGTGATAATATGTTCAAGAAGTTTTGCCTTGTTTTTTAGAGAAAAAAGGAAAATTTCCTTGCATTATTCTTTGAATTGGAAATAAAAATTGAACTGAAACTTCAGAAGTTCATTAAAACAAGTCTGTAAAACAAGAGAACTGAAATGTTGGTATCATGAATATAAATATATTTACACAAAGTATTACTCCTTAAATATCAGGTACTGTTTTGCAGTTAGTGTTGGTTGTATTATTACAGTCTGCATACATTCTGCATTGCCTGCAAATTGCTTCCAAAGATCATCAAAAATATGCACAATAGTTAAAGATTATTTTTTAAAATAGTAATACTGTAGCATTATAAAACTATAACTTGCAGAGCTGGTTCCTATCTTCACTAATAGATGTAGAGGGAATTTTCTTACAGGGAATTTTAACATCAATGAAGTCATAGGTCCATTTCCTCACAAAAGAAATTCCTTTGTTATGGGTGAAATTGATGGGGGGTTTGGGGTAGGGGTCCTTAGGAATTCCTCTTTAAAGAATTATACCAGGGGCAGCTAGGTGGTGCAGTGGATAGAGCACCGCCCCTGGAGTCAGGAGTACCTGAGTTCAAATCTGGCCTCAGACATTTGACACTTACTCGCTGTGTGACCCTGGGCAAGTCACTTAACCCCAATTGCCTCACCAAAAAAAAAAAAAAATAGAATTATACCCTCTTGCACACAAATCCAATTAGAGTAAAATAATACTTTATTTAGGGGCTAGGGAAAGGAAACCAAGAGAGAAATCCTTGGACTTCTTCTCATAGGGAGAAGGCATGGCGCAGAAGTGTGGCTCTCTGAGATACCTTTCTCCCTGAGCAGGAGACAGGCAGATACTTTTATAGAGGACCCATGGTGGTCTCCTGAGGTGATCATCTGACTATGGAAAGTTCCCTTACTGGGGGAGGACCATCCCCCACTGTTGGTGGCTGGGAGAAGTTGGGTGAGGGGCGGCTCCGGATCTCTCAAGCTATCTCTATCCTCCTCATGCCACAAAGGCAGCAGCCACACCTAATAATCACATCTGCCAGAGGGGTGGGAGAGACTGGAATGAAGGGTGGTGGTCCAGGAGCTAACTCAGTCCTGATCCAGTGCCACTTATTTCTTTAGATGTGTCTGTCCTTTGGTTTAGTTTCTCAAGGAGAAGGTTCTTTGATGTACCCCCAGAAAACTTCTGAGCTACCCAGGGGCTCCATAACACCTTCCTCCCTTCTTCCTTCCCTCCCCCCCTCCCTTCCTTCCTTCCTTCCTTCCTCCCTCCCTCCTTCTTTCCTCCCTCCCCCCTCCCCCTCCCTCCTTTCCTTCCTTCCTTTTCTTCCTTCCTTCCTTCCTTCCTTCCTTCCTTCCTTCCTTCCTTCCTTCCTTCCTTCCTTCCTTCCTTCCTTCCTTCCTTCCTTCCTTCCTTCCTTCCTTCCTTCCTTCCTTCCTTCCTTCCTTCCCACCTAGGCTAAAAGTTCAGCTCTGGAGCTTTGACCTGCTCCATTTCCTACTTGAGACAACAGGCTCTTCCTTAGGCAACCAGGTATCCTGTCCTCCCAAGGGGCTTACCCTATTAATGCTCAACTTAGTGTGAATACCTAGTTGGCAGAGCCCACTCACCTCAGCACTCCAAAGGATAACAATCAGACAGCCTTAGCCTCTTTAGTAGTGGGACTTACAAGAATGCTACCAACACCATTTTCAGTGTTTACTTTTAATATATAAGCTGCCTAGCATTCAGCTTGGAATTCTATGAGGCACAAATGATTTAGTTTTGTATTCAAAAGAAGCTGTCATCCAGTATTTTAAAACTGCCTATTAAATATGAAATCCAAATCAATAAAATTATAGCTAGCAGAATAACAAAATTAGATAACTTGTGTGTGTGGTGGGATCCAGATATGTGATTTCATGAGAATCAGAACTCCAGATGAGAAATCCCTGTAGTAATGCAAACTAGCAACAGTTCTGCAATTTCTAGTCGGGAAAAATTGCCTGGGGCAGTAAGAAGTTAAGTGACTTGCTCAGGGGCACCAGGAATCATTTTGTGCAGGCTGGCCTTGATCCCAGTTTATTCTGACTCTGAAGCAAATGCTCTCTCTGATAATGCAACAACTGCCTCTCTCACACAACTAAAAGCTAAAAGAAACTTTACAGCAAAATCTCAATGATATGGGAAATATAACCTCATATTTTTTCTTACCCACTGGAACATTATCACCTCTGAAGTAATACATGACACATTGGCATATTAGCATGCAGAAGAGTTTTACTAATAATAAGCATACCATGGAGTGTCATTCTGTCCATCACAATCCTATTTCACAGCATTCAAAGACCCTAAAGCATTTACTTAATTGTTCTCTCCTTGCCTCATAGGTACTATTACTTGGCTTTCAGAGCACATCAGTCACCACTTGCTAACAAAGAAAGTTGTACTGCCATCTTGGAAAAGTCCAAGCTAGACCACTGGGTGTTGGGGAAAACAAAGGTAATTTTTTTCCTTTGCTTTTCAAAATATCAGTCCCTATCATGTTGTAAGTGTTTGCATCTGTTCTCTTAAGGTTCTGTTCAACAGATGACATGAATGACTGTGAGGCTGCCTCTGTCTTAGTAAGCATCATCTTAGTTTAGGGATGATTTTTGGTGGCTTTGGTCAGGTATGGTAGGATCTCAAAGAGGAAAGAATGAAGCTTCCTTGCAGTTGCATGTCAAGGGCAGGAACTATTTCTTTTTTTGTTTTCATATGCCCAGTGCTTTGAATGTAATTGGTATTTAATATTTATTATGTATATTGATTTAATTGAATTGAAGACGAAGCTATAAATGTGCTTTCCATTTTTTTTCTCATGCTCCTTCCAAAGCCTTGCCTTCATTAATATCAATGACAGCAGTCAAACTATTTTTAAAAATTGAATATGGAGGGTAGGAATATGTTGTATTATAGCTACATTATGTATATGTATTATACATGTATTAGCCAAGTACCCTGATGTATTTCACCCTTCAGTAATTTTTCCATTTGGTGTTACTATTTCTTTCCTATGGAATACCATCTTTAAATTGCCAACCACAAAGTGGCCCCTGCAGTCCAGCTTGAACATAAACATCAACATACTCTTGTTATTCAGGGTTCTGAAGATCTCATCTGTGGACTACACAAGTCCCTTCCTTCTTCCTTCTTTTTTTCTGCTGGCCTCTAAGCTGCTTCTGTTTGTTGGCACTTCCAGTAGAGGGTGTGCAGGGTCAGAGAGATGAGATAAAACCTCAAAGCTGGTAGAAGCACAGGGAAAATCTGTAGCAGGAGAGAAAATCAAAGTCATTGGCTGAACAGAGGCTCACGGGTTATCTTTTGATTTCCTTTGCCCATATTATACTTGCTTCCTGTTACTGCACATATTTAAGGATAAACTGTCCTTTGCAAATGGAGTATATTAGAATACAGGAAACAAGTCACCTGTGTAATGAGAATAATAAAAAGAAGGGAGTAACTTACTATTACCCAATGTGGCAACACCTACATTTCACAGGTTACACTAATGACAGGTTGCTTTGGTTTTTTCTCCCCCACAGATGATTTGTTTGATTTTTGATTGTACTGATTATAGTGTAGCAAAGACTTCCTGGTGATGAAGCTATTCATATTTCTCCTTAGTGCATTTTGTGGTAGAGTGTCATGTTTTCTTCTCATGCCTACATGTGTATAATATAGTGCTTATCAGAGTGCCTGGCAGATAGCTAATTTTTTAAAAGAATTTTCACATAGCTCCTTAGTCAATGCCTATTGACTTGACTAATATTGAAATTGTTGTTTGTTTCAGGTCTTTCTCAAGTATTACCATGTAGAGCAGTTAAATTTGCTGCTTCGAGAAGTTATAGGCAGGGTGGTGGTCATACAGGCTTATGCCAAGGGATGGCTTGGAGCTAGGAGATATAAGAAGGTTAAAGAGAACAGAGAAAAATGTGCTGTTACCATCCAGTCAGGTAAACTTGTTCATTACCTCTCTCATATACTGGGTTGGCATTTCAAATTGTGAAGTTGTCTGCTAATCACCTAAAGCTTGGCCTAACACTTGTCTATGCAACCAGAGTAAACAACCCTCAATGTGTTTTCAGTCCCTACCTAAAAGAGATTCTTTTCAGATCCATCACCAAATTATCTACTGTGGAATTGTGGCAACATCCTAGTTTCAATGCTTTATCCTTACATACAATATAAACCGTGTAAGAAATGTTAGTCATGCAGATCTCTCAGTCCATTCCAACTTATCTCTTTTTTAAGCCTTGAAAGGAATTGAGTATTTTTCATTAATGTTACAGATGACATTTGAGTGAATGGGTTTTTTGTTATTGTTATTATTGTAGATAAGTTTTCCCCATTTCTAGGGAGAAAATACTGGGTCTGGGGCACATATTTCTTTTATTACTATGGCCAATGCACCTTACTTTACCCAGAATTCCATTATTCAGCAACCCGGAACCATTAATTGTGATAGTTATAAAGATGAGTGCTTAAGCTGGGAGAGAGCTCTTTCCCATCTTTTTAGGCAATTTTAATTCTATTCCCTGATGGCTGAAAAAAATGCAAATTACCCTTTCAAATTCCTTTCTCTACCATTTTCTCCCTCATTTGTCCTTATTCTCTCTCCTTCCCCATCATCTCCAACTTCCTTCTCTTCTCTATTTTTTCTTCCCTATGTTTCTCTTTCCCAAAACTTTCTTTTCTGTTCCTCTTTTCCCAAATCCCAAAGGACAAAATATCCCAATGCCAAACTCCACCAACCCCGAGCCCTATTTGGTAGCTTCAATTTCATCCCCACAAGTGAATAGAATCATTTACTTCCTTCAACCCAGTTTCATGGAAGGGGGAGCTTCAGGAAGGAAACCAATATTAGAAATGATCACATCAGAGCTAAGGCTCTACAGTTGGCATGCACGAGTGTTTATTCAACATGGATAGAAGTACAATAGGGAGTACTCAATCTTACAGTACATACCCAGAAAATGGAAGGTTATGGATGTTAGCATGGGCCGAGGATGGTATATAATATTATAAAACATTCATTATTTTTAATCACAAGGTAGAATTCTAGGAACAAGAACAAGACTCATTGGAATTAATAACAATGTAAAAGGGAAGAAGAACCTAAATAAAAAAGGGGGGAGAGGAAAAGGGAGTGGGGTGAGGTAAAAGATTAAAAAACCAAACCCAGCCAATCTCAACAGTATAGCACTTTCTTAAATTAATGTCATTCCTAGCACATGGTTTTGTATTTTTAGCCTGGAGAGGATATGATGCTCGCAGGAAGTTTGAGAAAATAAGCAACAGAAGAAGTGAGGCTGCTGTTCATATTCAAGCAGGTAATTAAAACATCATTTGCATGGTTCCACTCCTTATCTTGAAATCTGAGGCAGAACTCAATATTGGTGCTTTGGCCAGAGGGTCACAGGATTTTGAGCTGGAGAGGCTCTATAGAGACCATCTAATGCACCCCCCCCCCCGGCCATGTCATAGGTGAGAAAACATTCTCTCCCCTAGTAACTCTTTCCCTCTATCACAAAGACAGAAAAAAACTTGAGGGTTTCTCTTAACAAAATGAATCCCTGAAAGCTCAGCTCTCATGGCTGAAGCTTTCTGGCTCATTTCACTACTGTGTACTAACTCCTCTGGGCTCTTGGAGGGTTAAGTATGACATGCCTTTGGTGGCACAGCTTGGCTAGGGCTGCCTGGGAAGAGCCAATCCTGGCTACTGGGCTCGTCTATCCCTTCCCTGGCTCCCTTGTCATTTTGATCTTCTACAAAACATCAATGCCTACTGCTGCTGTTAAGGTTGCTCCTGCCAGATTGGTCTCTTTCCCTGGACTAAGTCTCTAAGCACTTCTCTTCATCCAAAGCTGAATTTGCCTAATTGAGGGTCTTGAAGAAATAGGCCCTAGAGTACTACTGGAGTCTCCTGGAGAGCAGGAAATTGGAGACTGAATGGAACATAAGTGACCAATACAGTGAACTCAGCAGCAGCAGCAATAAGGAATATTATTTTAGCTACTACCAGCCTGGAAGCAAACTTGCAAAGCAACAATAAATATCTTATGGTATCTCTGCCTCAGATCCAGGCAGGGTAAAGTTCTAGTTCCTATGGAAGCTCTTTCTCTAGTCCAGGAAGTCTCCTACCATAGTATCATTATTTCAATAAGACTCCTCTACATTCTATTTGACTTCTTAACATCTTCATTCACAACCAAACTATTTGAAGGCAGGGGAATAATTTAAATGGGCATTTGTAATTTTTAAACAGACTCTCTTCCCCTACTTCTCTTCTTCTTCACCATCCCCCTCCCTACCCCCAAAGAACTCTGGGCCTTACAACTTCAAAGAGTTAGGAAGAGGAATGTAATTCTACTTATAGAATAAGAAAGGGAGGTTGGAGTTTATACAACCCCAGTCTCCCAAAACACACTTACACAGACTGTCTCCTTGTTAGAAAGAGATACTGTACTGATTTCTGGTTGGCCAAGGGCCCAACATGTGTTTTAAAATATAAACTTAAAGCTCAGATGTTAGAAATCCACTACAAAGCTCGCTTGTCAGTATATAGAAATCATAAGCCAAATTCTACTAAATGCTGAAAACTCAATAGTATGCTTTAACTTTGCAGGCTTATCCAGTTATACCCTTATTGTTGTACAAAGGGTCAGAGGTGATAATTGTATGTGACTCTATAGTACATAGGTCTATGTAGTAGATGATGTAGGAATACACATTCTAAAAAATTAAAATTAGGAAGCCTAAATATCTTTATTGCTCCAATCCTCTTCTATGAAGGGGCATCCTTAATGGCAAACCTAAGTGAATATATACTATATGCCCTGTGGGTTAACCATGGCTATAGGAGGAAGAAACTTGTAACTTGGGCAGAGCCCTCTCGTCATCTACAGTGGAACTCATGGACAGCCAAATGGACAAGCTAAAATGATGGGTTAAACACAATAAAATAAAATTCAGTGGAGATAAATGCAAAGTGTATTATTTAAGTTTTTAAAAAATCAACTGTACAAATGCAAGATGCTTTGTTTAGACATCAGTTCATATGAAAAAGAGATTTTAGTGAACTGAAAACTTACTATGAGTCAATAGTGGGAAATGATAGCCAAGAAATCTAATGAGAGTACATTGCATTAACAAAGCCATCATATCCAGAAGGAAGGATTTGATATTCCCTCTGTACTTTGCCCCCATAAATATAGTATTGTATCCATTTGTGGAAATCATGTTTTAAGAAAGACCTTGGGAAGTTAGAGCTTGTATTTCCCCTGACTTCAATATCCTTGAAAGTATATACTGTTTTGCTTTTGCATCTGATCCCCTAGGACCATACCAGACACATAGTAGACACTTAATAAATGAGGAATGCCATGATGGTAGGTAGAGGTTTTGTTCAGGTATGGGTTATACCTTCTACCTCTAAAAGTCTATCATTTTCAGCATTTTAAGACATTTTGATCTTCAGGAATAGTGACTAACTATAATCTTTGATACCTAATTATGTCTTGCCACTGGATTCCATATGACCCTGGAGTAGAGAGTGAGGCTGATGACTTTACACAGCCCTGGCTCACTTAAATCCAATTCACTTGCAATTCAAGACATTGCCTTCCTGAAGTCATTGGTCCCCTTGGAGAATGAAAGATGATTAACAACAACAGCATTTGGTTACCTGGTTGGCCAGTAGAATATGCTAAAAAAAAAAAAAAAAGCAATGCAGAGGCAAATGAGATTTCAGTTGCTTTCTGAAACACCAAGATTAAGAATTAGAGTGTCATTTTGTTATAGGCTCTCCCTTGGACTTGTTAGATGAATGACACTTTATTTCTCTGAACTTCACTCTCCTTTGTGAAATAGGAATAAATTATATTTGCTATATTTACCACTAAAATGTGTAAAAATACTTTGTAACCATAAAGAGTTACCTATTTAAAGGTAACTATTGACAGTAGCAAGTTTCAGATGTATTTGGGAGAGTGATGTCTGATATTCTAAGGAACAGTCAACTTTCATTTGGTAACTTCCTCCTCCATGTAGGATTGTAGGCTCATAGCATTAAAGTTGGAAGGACCCTCAAAGTCTATCCAATCCAACTCCCTCATTTTACAGATGAGGAAGTCAAGTGACTTACCCAAGGTCGAACAGGGCAAATGAATCAGAATCTGAATTTTAAGCAATGGACACTGATTAAAGAACTAATATTCTTTCTGCTGTCCCATGCCATGCCCTCATTTTTAGACTCCATAATATTTTGGTATTTCTCTTAAAAGCCTAATTGATTTTTTGTTTTGTTGGCTTTGTAAAATGTCGTCTTCTAACTGTGAGACCCTCACATTATTTTGCACCATTATATCTCAGGGTAGCTCAGGTCTCCATAGCAAGTTGGTCCCTTGCTTTTAAAAGCCTCTGGCAAGAAGCTAAGGGATGTTATTATAGCACAAAGCTATCTGGATGTTTTCTGAGTTCTTTCTCTAATTTATTATTTTTTAAAACAAACCATTGAATTTGAAATTTAGATGCTGTGGGATTCATTTGTTGTATTTCCAATTCTGCTCCCCTTCCCCCACCAAATATTTCTTTTTCAATGGTGTCACTAAGATGGGCTGTATGTTTTTTAAGGAGCAGTTCTTGAAATTTAGGAAGCATTTGGCTTACATGTTTCTACAGAACAGCGCATATTGAAATTTGTTTTCCTTTCATCTCCTTCCCAATAAAAGCAGCAGTAAGGCTTATCCCTTTAGCTTCCTCAGAACTTCCTTTCAGAATTCCCGACCTATTACAGCACATTCACATACCAGAAACAAGATGCCTTTTCATGCTGTCAACCTTTTTCATCTGAAATGTAAATTAATTCTTGCTGGTGTGCCTTGACAGAGATCAAAGTAGGGGTATTAACCTTATTGGGTCTTCTACTCATCAGAATCAGTTCCAAGGACTGGGAGGTTGGTGCTAAGAGGTCTATGTTCCCTGTTATCTGTGGCCCTCCTCCAGGCAGCCCTCTGTCTACAAGTCCACATTTCAAAGGCTCTGATTCCTTTTGTAAATGACCTTATCATTACTTTAAACTGTGTGGGGGAAAAAAATGATTTGCCTGAATAATTCTTGAGGGATTATCCTGCTCATTTTAATTGTGGGCCACTTCATTCAGATTCCTGGATATCATTTAAGTGGTTCTGACAGCGAGGGATCCTACAGTAATAGAAAGGGGGGAAACACAACTCCTGATTGGAAACCCCTGACTTGCTTAGATTGTTCATTTCTTGCCTGTCAGTCTTTGAGGTAGGCCACATTTGCATTTTTAAAATAAACAGATGCCTTTCAAATACATGAGCTGGTGGTCTGGAGATCTCTGTGGGCCCAAACAGTTCACCATCCATTGATCAAATGTTGGAAGAAAAAACAAACTGAAAAAAATACCCAATATACATGAGGATACATTTCCTATGTGTATAATGTTACACCAACAATGAAAGGCTTTTATGAGAGAAAGGAAGGGCAGGGGGTGGGTGGGTGGGGGAACTTTACAAAAGTGTAACATTTTATGAGTTTCAAACTTAAAAAAAAAAAGTTTGAATGTCACTTTGGCCAGAAGCCTCTTGTTTTGTTGGATACTTATTTCTTAGTCCTGTGCTACCTTTTTATGGGTCTACCCCTGGAAAAGGAACAAACCGACCTGTGTAAACACTAAATCATTTAAAAAATATCCCTGAGCAAGAGAAATCAAAATGTATGCGTGACATTTTTAGCGTTAAAATGTTAGGCGTTGTGGATAAAAGCTGCTAGTTATCCATGGTTCCATTACTGATGGAGCTTTTATTAAAAACCAACAAATTGCAGAACACTGATAATAGATTAGCTATTAAACTGAAAATGCCTATTTTGCTTACTGAATAATAATAAAGCAAGCAGACCAAGGGAGACAAAGAGAACCTATTCATCTGGGTACTTTTTTTTTAATTTTACATATGCATTGGCATTAAAACTGCCCCTATAATTCAACATCTTTTTGAAAAATTAGAGCAGCCAAACTAGTGGGCCTCCCTAAAGGGAGGGGAAAGGCTATCTCATAGATAATATCATTAGCCCCCAGGATTGTGAAGGGAATTTCAAATATCCTCTCCCTTGGTTTGTTTCTTCAAGCTCTCCCCATTCTCATCCTAATCTGCTGCCCATTCCCCCCCCCACATCATCCCCCCCCTCTTCTCTCTCTCTCTCTCTCTCTCTCTCTCTCTCTCTCTCTCTCTCTCTCTCTCTCTCTCTCTCTCTCTCTCAGACACACACACACACACACAGAGTAGAACAGGAAGAGGCAATTGGTTTACAGCACATTCTCATCTAATTGCTTTAGTACTGTGGAAATGTGTTGTTTTCCCTTTCCCTCCAGTCCTCTGATCTTTCCTTTCCCTCTCCCTGACTAACAGCCAGATGTTATCAGAATATAACTCAGGGCATTTCCAAAGATGGTCTATTCCCCTTCTGGCCAGCTGGAGTTGAGGATGCTCTAGGGGACCAAACTAGGAAGGCACTGCATTAGCCAGAGAGGAGTCTGTTTGTTTAACATGGGAACAAGTGTATGCTATCTGGCCAAATCTATGGCCCCTTCAAACCACCAATTTAATCTATTGCATATGATTCTTCATTTGCTTCTCATGTTTCAGCCAAACCACCCTACTTGTTTCACCTTGCACAACCATAACCCACCCCATGCCTAGAATGCTCTCCATCTTCAACTTCTCTGCCTCAAAATTCCTGGCTTCCTCAAAGCTCAGCCCTGGGGCTACCTCCTAAAGGAAGCCTATCCTGCTCTCCCCAGTTACTAGTACCCTTCCCTAGAAATTACTTTATATAGATTTTTATTTTGCATTTAATTTTCTGTGCATGTGTTGTTTCTTTCCCCTCCCTTGCAACTCTTCCTCTTGATCTCCACCAAGAGAAAATAAACTCCTTGCAAGGCAGGCACTATTTCATTTATTTCTCTTTCCTCTCCCCATGTCTTTCCCTCTTTTTACAATTTTCTTCTCTTTTTAAATCTCATCCTGGGGAAAATAATTTTTGCCTACTTCCTCCTCTGTGGTTCACACAGTGTCTGAAACACAACAGGTGCTTAATAAATATGTGAATGATTATGAATCTCAGCTATTTGGAAGAGGTTGTTCTAGTTGATAAGACTGCTCTAAAGGCTGCTTCCAAATGCGGAAAGTCTCAACCCACATTCACAAATGCCATATGCCACATTTTAGGCCAGGTTCCTCATGGACATTTTTTTTTCAACCTAGAAGAATCTGGTTTAGTCAATAAGGTATATGGGAAGCCAGTCCTGATTCACCACTGACTGTAAGAGTACAGACTTGTTAATGTTTGATGGAGCCTTAGCCTTTAAATTACCTTCAGTGTAAGGCCTCCAAACCTTTTCTGCCCTTAAAAGAGATTCTCTTTTTTGCATTATTTGTAAATCCAGAACAGGCAAGTTGTATGTAGCATTTGGGACTAGGTTTCCAGAAACAGCACTAGGCTAGGAGGGCCAACAACAACGGGAAGATAGGCATGTTTAAATTGGTTCCTCAGTTTCTCCATTGGGAAAATGGAAGTAATAAAACCTGACCTACCTCAGGGGGGGCGATGTGCGGAGACATGAGGTGATATGTCTGAAAGTACTTTGGAAGGAGCTACTGTAGAATCCAAACCCAATATTAATAATAAAAAGCACTTGTCCACATGAAACACACCGCAAGCCTCATGCTTCTGGTAGGCTAAGGACTGCTATGCACATTTCCTACCCAGAAAAGAACTGTGATCCAAAGAACACATGACCCCAAATTTGACAGGACCCAGATTGTCAGTAAGCATTGCTGACTGAAAGAAGTGAGCAAACAGGGCTGGCCTTAACTAATTCACAGTGTGGCCAGAGCCTGGCCTGGCCCTGTAAGCAAACAATCAAGGAGGGGAAAAAAAGTCCTTGTTCTCTTCCCTCTCCCCATGCCTTTTTCCTCTTTTTAAATTTTTTCTTCTTTCTCTTTTTTTATATCATTCTTTTTGTGTGGGGGGGGCAATGACTTGCCGAGGGTCACACAGCTAGTAAATGTCAAGTGTCTGAGGGGAACTCAGGTCCTCCTGAATCCAAGGCTGGTATTCAATCCACTGCACCATCTAGCTGCCCCCCCCCTTTTTCCAGGGCAATGAGGGTTAAGTGACTTGCACAGGGTCACACAGCTAGTAAGTGTCAAGTGTGTGAGGCCAGATTTGAACTCAGGTTCTCCTGAATCCAGGGCCAGTGCTTTATCCACCGCACCACCTAGCTGTCCCCTTTTTATATCATTCTTGAGAAAAAAATAATACTCATGAGAGAATGGATTTAGAAATGGAAGGTACCTTAGGGATCATTGAGTTTCAACCTCCTTTATTTTTATGGATAAGAAAACTCAGGCTTGCCCAGGGGTCACACAACTAGTATAGATTTGAAGCCGGTTTGAATACAGCTTTTCTTGACTTCAAAGCCAGTAAATACTTTTATTCTTTACATAGGAAGAAGCTTGATTTTTGTCTAAGAGAGACAGGATGGCACATTGGAAAGGAGATGAGATTTAAAATAAAAAGACTTGGTTTTGAGTGCCTATTTTGCCATTTACTAGCTCTATAAATCTGAATAAGTCATAGGCTCTTTGTGTGTCTCAATTTCCTCATGTGTAAAATGGAGATAATAGTAGAAACCCTACCTCTCTCCTAGGGTTGTTGTGATGAAAGTGCTTTGTATGATTTAAAGAACCATTTTCATGTACGTTATGCAGAAACTCCACATAGGACTTGGCTCACAATAATCCTGAAATTGAATATTCCTAAACTTGCCATCAATTGACAGGTACAAATAAAACCATTACAAATATTTGATGATGAGAATGAAAATTATGTAACCTCAAAGAGATAAACCTATTCTTTTCCTTCCTAAAATGTAATTTTAAAAACTAAGACTTAACAAAGTATAAATATAAAATGCAGATGAAAGCAAGCTGAGCTTGAGGTGCTAACCTGATAAGTATCAATGAAACTTGATTTGATGGGACCTATGACCATGATATATTTCCAGAAGGGTATAACTTATTCAAAGGAGAGAAGTTACAAGGTATAAGGCAGGGGCAGGGTAGAGGAAAGGGTAATTTAAGTATTCTATACTGAGAAAATATACTAATGATAAAATTGAAAGACCAGAATAGAAATGTGGTAGACTGCCTTTGGGTAAAAGTCAACAGAGGTAGCTATCAGTTGGGGAATAGATGAATTAAGTGTGGCATAAAATGAATAGAATACTATTGTGCTTCTAAGAGATGGATTCATAGAAACCTGAGGTCTTGCAAGAACTGATGCAGAGTAAAAGAGTAGAACCAGAAAAACCATTTGCAAGAGGATGATAATAATGTAAAGAAAAACAACTTTGAAAGACTGCAGAACTCTAATCAATGTATTGAATACTCATGACTTCAGATGAATGATAAATTATATCTCCCTCCTAATTAATGAAGAGATGATAGACTAGAGATGAAAAATGAGACATATATTTTTAGACATGGCCAATGTACTGATTTGTTTTGTTTGAATACACACACAGAGAGAATGGATATGTCTCTCTCTCTCTCTCTCACACACACACACACATACACACATATACATACACACACAGAGAATGAATATATGTGTATATATACACACATAATACATAGACACATGCACACACATATATTATATATGTATACACACACATACACACATATATTATATATATATATATATAGAGAGAGAGAGAGAGAGAGAGAGAGAGTTGTCGAGTCATTTCAGTTGTGTCTGATACCTTGTGACCCTATATCCCTATATGGGGTTTTCTTGGCAAAGATACTAGAGTGGTTTGCCATTTCCTTCTCCAACTAATTTTACAGATGAGGAAACTGAGGCAAATAGGGTTAAGTGACTTGCCCAGGGTCACATAGCTAGTAAGTGTCTGGGGGTAAATTTTAAATCAGGAAGATGAGTTTCCTGACTCCAGACCTGGCACTCTATCTACTGTATAATGTACCTCTGTGTGTGTGTGTGTGTGTATATATAGATATATGCATATATTGAAAGAAAGAAAGAAAGAAAGAAAGAAAGAAAGAAAGAAAGAAAGAAAGAAAGAAAGGGAGAGAGATTGAGATTACAAAGAAGGCTTTTTTTTTGCAGGGTTCAACTAGTAGATAAAGATACAAAAAGGAGAGAAAGGGATGTCCATAAAACATTAAAAATATGAGGAAGAAAACAAAAAAGTCCCAGAAGGAAAAAAAAAACAACCAAAAAGGAGACACCTTTGTTACTGTCATTTAAAGTTGAATAGATTCTTTTTAAAAATCAAACTTTATGTAACAGAAGTTCAAGGTTTCATGTAAAATCTTCTTTTCTTTGTACCTCAGAGATATTGTAGGTTCAGTTCTAGGCCACTGTAATAAAGCAAATATAACAATAATGTGAGTCACACAAAATTTTTGGTTTCCTTGGTGTATATAAAAGTTATATGTATACTATACTATAGTCTATTAAATGTGCATAACAATTAAAAATACTTTCTTGCCAAAAATGCTAATGTTCATCTGAGCCTTCAGTGAGTCATAATCTTTTTGCTGGTGGAGGGTCTTGTCTCAGTGTTGTTAGGTGCTGACTGACCAGGGTGGTGGTTGCTGAAGGTTGGGCCCTTTCTTAAAATAAGACAATAATGAAGTTTGCCACATTAATTGATTTCCTTTCACTTGAACACTTAGAAACCATTGTAGGGTTATTAATTAGTCTAATTTCAATATTATTGTATCTCAGGGAGAGAGGGAGAGGTTGAGGGATAGAGACTGGGAATAGAATGGTCGTGGAGCAGTCAAAACACTTATTGATTAAGTTTACTGTCTTATATGGGCACAGTTCCTGGTGCTCCAAAGCAATTACAATAGTAACAACAAAGATCACTGATGACAGATCAACATACCTGATACAATAATAATGGGAAAAGTTTGAACTATTGAGAGAATTGTCAAAACGTGACACAGAGACACTAAGTGAATACATGCTATTGGAAAATGGTGCCAATAGACTTCCACAATGCAGGGTTGCCACAAACCTTCAGTTTGGAAAAAAATGCAGTATTTGCAAAGTGTAATAAAGTGAGGTGCAATAAAATGAAGTATGCCTATATATTGAAATGTTCATGTTTATTGATGTTTACATTTACAATAAAATGATAATATAATTTATAATAAAATGCTTTTTAAAAAGAATAAATAAGGAGAAAATAGAGACAAAATAAAAGCAATATTCTTATTAATATATACTAGAGACCTCTACATTAAGAGAAGGAATAGATCAGGAAACTTCCCAAGTGTGGTAAGGAGGCATAACATAGTGTTTTCACTACAGGAAATTTTAATTATCTGGACATCTGTTAGTGCTCATTCTCTCTCTCTCTCTCTCTCTCTCTCTCTCTCTCTCTCTCTCTCTCTCTCTCTCTTCTGGCAAGATGACATCTGGAGTATCATAATCAGATCTAGGCACCATGTTTCAAGACACTGACAAACTAGATCACATCTAGAACTAGGTGAACTAGAGGTAATGGGAGAATTAGTGACCATACCATGTAAATATAAATTGAAAAAAATAGGGGTTCTTAGCCTGGAGAAGAGAAGACTTAGAGAACATGTGATAGATGTCTTCAAATATTTGAAGGGCTGTCATGTGGTTTGGTCCCAAAGGGTAAGACAAGACAAGGCAATGGATATAATTGCAGAGGGATAGATTTCAGGTAGATGTAAAGAAAAAACTTCCAAACATTTAGGGCTGCCTACAGATGGAAGGAGGGTCTTGGGAAGTCACAGGTTTTCCTTAACTAGAGATATTCAGAAAAAGGCAGGATGACCAATTGTCTGATATATTGAAAATTGGATTTCTGTACAAGGATGGGTTAGACTAGACCACTAACTAAAGTTCCTTCTAACTTGGTGATTCTTTGAAATCCTGGTGCAACTAATACAATGACAGAAAATCTGTTACAAAAAGATTTCCAGATGCTAACTGATAGCCTAGTTATCCTAAAGAAGAAAAATAACAACCAAACAATTTGGGGAATTTCTTCGAGGGTTTTATGCTTTTAAAAAAAAAATGGTTCTCCCACTCTTGTCCAGGCTAGAAGGGTGATTCACTGCTCAGACCCATTCTGATAAGCAGGAAAGCTTTGACCCACTCTATTTACAACCTGGGCCAGTTCACCCTAACTTAGGCAACCACATAGTCTCTCTTTGACTTACCTTATTAATGCCTAACAGTAAGGACACCTAATTTACTTAGCCCTACTACACCTCAGGAAGCTAAGTGATATAATAGATAGAGCCTTGGGCTTGGAATCAAGAGCTCATCTTGAGTTCAAATCTAACCTCAGATATTTACTAACTGTATGACCCTGGGCAAGTCACTTAACCCTGTTTGCCTCAGTTTCCTTATCTGAACTAGAGAAGGATATAGCAAACTTTGCCAAGAAAACCCCAAGTGTGGTGACAAAGATTCAGATGTGACTACATCTCAACTGCTACACCTCAGAACCCCTGAACTCAAGTGATGCACAAGCCTCAGCCTTCCCAGTAGCAAGGAGCAGAGATTATAGGCTACTGCCACTGATTTTTGTTTTGTAAAGTGACATGATGTGTACCTTAGTCGATTTAGGCCATTCGTGTAGATAAAATTTTTCTGTTACTTGGGATGTTCTAATGTTTCTTTTCCCCTCCCCACCCCCAACTTGTGTGACACACTCTAAAGTTGACTTAATCCAAGTTCATGCACCAGTTCTCCTCCTGCAAAGTCATAATCTCCTAAAACCCCAAAAGTTAAATTTCTAGACTTGTTGTCTGCTCATGGAAAGAACTTCCCCCTTTCAGATAAGCACAATGAGTTAAACATTCCAGATAAACATCATGCTTAACATGTTGTAACTAATAAGTGAAGGAGCAACATCTGAGTGACATCCATTTGGCTGTGAGTTCAAATCCCAACAAGAGAAACCATCACAGGATCAGGATTTGATCTTCTGGGACTGTGAAGTTTGAGTCATAAACCGCATTGTCTGGGGGAGGGAGTGACAGCTGGTAACCATTCTATTCCACAAAGTTGTAACTTGAAAAGCACAAGCAACAGGAGCCTGCTCATTTCGTAATCTTTGAGCCAAGTGCTTAGTGTCAAAACCAGCACTAGTCAGGGATTCAAATTGGTGTGATGAAGCCACCACCTTCATAGTAAACCATCTCCTCATTTGATTCTTTTCCAAGTTTGTTTAGAAGCAGGGGCTTCCAATTAAAAGAGAAAAGTTGAGAAGGTGTCACTGTTATGAATTGGAAAGGGTAGTAAATAATATCTTTTCATGAGAAAGCAGGCTCTTAACCAAAAAAAAGCAAGATTTGAGTGATAGAATGTTCCTTCACTCTCCAATTCTCGCAAAGCTACATTTTCTTCTTTTAGTCAATCAGTTGCCTAAAAGGCAGTCTGGTGTAGGGAGCCAACCTGGAGTTTGGAATCCTGGGTTTCAAATCCTTCCTCTGACCTATTTGGAGTATCTGCTCATTTAATCTCTCACTGGTTCCAGGCAACTAAATGTTGCAGTGGGAGTGAATGATTTTCTTTGGCCCAGAGAGGTTCCTAATGATAGGTTCCCTATTGTGATGAAATTATCCAAAGCATCCTCCACCTTCCCCCTCGAAGTCAATCAATTAAGAACATTTACTGAATTTTCATACTGTATTGAGAGTAGGTCAACATGCATTTTTCAGTGCTTACCATTACCAGATATTATGCTAAGTGCTAAGGATACAAAGAAAGGTAAAAACAGTCCCTGTCCTCAAAGAGCTTACATTCCAAAGAGAGAAACAATATGCTAACAACTATGCACATACAAGATATATATAGGATAAATGGAAACTAATCTCAGAGGGAAGGCAATAACAGTGCTGGGGACTGGCAAAGGCCTCCTTAAGAAGGTGGGATTTGATCTGGGCCATGAAGGAATCAAGGAAAGGGAGAACAGTCCAGGTGTGAATGACAACCAATACAAAGGCAATAGAATAGAATAGAATAGAGTAGAATTGGAATAGAATAGAAAGAACTGCAAGCTGGTGTAGCTGGATCTTCACATGTGCAGAAGGTAGTAAAATGTTAGAAGACTAAAAAGATGTGAAGGAGCCAACTAGGGAAGGGCATTAAACAGCAAATGGAAAATGTTCTATTAAATGAGAAGCCACTGGACTTTATTGAGCAGAATTTTATTGACTTGGTCAGAGCTATGCTTTAGGAAAATCACTTTGATGGTTCAGTGGAGCCCTTGGATTGGGGAGAGACTTGAGGCAGGGAGACCAGTGAGAAGATGAACACTGTATATACAGTTTTGTTTTAAGTACTTTAAGGTCGCATGCAAAATAGAAAGCACAGATTGTCCCCGAGGGGACCCACATAAAACTGACTTAAGAGAGATTCAAAACAAGGGCAAATATGAAGAGCAGAACAACCCTGACAGTGAAGGGAGTCAGGAAAGAATGAAATGATGCAAGATGCTCAGAATGAAGGGAAATTCCTGGAGACTGAAGAAAATATGGAATCAAGGGGTTCTAATGTTGGCTGCAAATGAAGTTCTAAGTCTAAGGGATCCCATGGCCCCCTCCAGCTATGCCATGAAGACAAGGATGCCAGCTTTGAAGAAAGTCCAAGTCAGAGCACTCCTGCAACCTGGCCCCAGCCTATCGTTCCATTTCATTTTTCAAAGACTTTTACATCTATTTTCTTATCTAATCTCCACCAGTGCTCTTCCCCCAAAAGATGATCGTAGGTTAGGAACCTGCTACCTCAGATATAAGCCAAAGTAGTTAAGATAAGAATACATGGTCTTAAGAGGACATTTCTCCTCCTCCTCTACTCTGTGATCCAGCCAAATTAGCCTTCTCCCTGTTCCTCACACATGACCCTCTATCACCTGCCCATGTGCCTTTGCACTGGTTGTCCCTCTTGCCTGGAATTCCTTCTCCTTTCCACTTCATTTAAGCTGCAGTTCAGGCACCATCTCCTGTATGAAGCCTTTCCTGGTCCCCACAACTGCTAGTGCCCACCATTACAAATTTGTATTTAATTTTTTGTATATACTTACAGTTATCAACTATTTATACCTATGTCATAAATATTTATGTGTATATCCTTGCTTCCCCATTAGAACGTAAGCTTATTGTGAATAGGAATTGTTTTATTCTTTCAATGTGTATCCCCCAGTGTTTCGCATAGTGCTCTGTGCATGGTAAAATGCTCATTAAATATTTTTTTCATTGTTTGATTAATTCAAGTACAGAGAGTTTGACTTGAGCAAAGGCTGTGAATTTGGGATCAGGGATCAAACTAAAAATGTCTCCAAAAAAGATCAGGATAGCTTGATGGGATTGACTTGAAAGAATAGCCATAAAGATAAGAGATTGACATTGAGACAGAGGAAAGGGAGCCATGTTTCAGAATCATTTTTTTTAAATTATAATATTTCTAAGCCGTATTCCAAAGGTACTTGTTCATTTGTACTGACCAATAGTTGGTATCTTTTTGTTCTGATATGATGGCTGTCGACCAGCTGTCACTAGAGCCAGAAACTGAACAGGTTTCTTGTGTGATCAGTCGATAATGGTTATGGAGTGGAAGGCTGACGCTTTTATACCTCATCTGTATGCGCTTTCTCTGGCAGATACAGTTGGTAGCTTTTGCCAACCTCATTATCAAGGGGAGAAAGATTACCCTTTCTAGATCATCATCCTTGGATAAGGAATGAAATCCATGAAAACAGTGTCATTTATTGGGAACAATGTCAGTGTCTGTCTACAGGTGGGTCACTGAAAATTAGTTCAGATCAGGGCAGGCTGTCTGGTAGAAGAAACTGATCTGTGGAATCCCAAAAGACCCAAGTATATTTTAGAAGTCAGAAAGCCCATCTTTCTCTTTTCTTTTGTAACAGGGGTTCTCTGATCAACTGAGTCCCCCTAACCTGTACTTTTTATCAAGCAGGTTGGGAGAACTCAACAGGGTTATTGTCTGTGATCAACTTCCCACAATATATTTATGAAGGGTAAGGAACAAGAAAGCAAAGCTTTAATGAGTTGTTTTTGTTTTTGTTTTAGTGAGGCAATTGGGGTTAAGTGACTTGCCCAGGGTCACACAGCTAGTAAGTGTTAAGTGTCTGAGGTCGGATTTGAACTCAGGTACTCCTGACTCCAGGGCCGGTACTCTATCCACTGTGCCACCTAGCTGCCCCTTTAATGAGTTTTTAAAGGAATATATTTTACTTTGCTCCCTACTTTCTCTTTTCCTTTCCTAAATTCCCCTTTCCAATTCCAAATCAAATCTATTTCATTTCTCTGTCCTTTCTCCATTGTACTCTCCCACCATCAACTAAAAAAACCCTTTTATCATAATACCTTACAAACATATGGTATTTTAATTTTTCAAGGACTTTTATATGTATTCTTTCATCTAATTGGCACAAATCCCCTTCTTCAAAAACATGATTGTTGGTTCAATAATAATAATTAGTATTTATATAGTACTTTAAGATTTGTGAAGTGATTTACAAAAATTATCACATTTTATCACTATACCAACTCTGAGAAATGAGAAAACTGAGGTAAACAGAGGTCAAATGACTTGCTTAGGGTCACATGGCTAGTATGTTTAAAGCCAGATTTGAACTCAGTTCTTCCATACTCAGGCAAGGAAGTGGCTGTATGGGGTATTTAGGGAGGACTAGCACCTCTAGTGTGAGGGCTTGACAATCCCTTTTCAGGGTTGCTCATCCACCTTTGGTGTCCACCTTTACCCAACTTTCACCTGTGGCTCCACGAAGCTGAAGCACATATGGTGGCCACACCCCAGGAAAACTGTCTCAGCAGATGAGCTAACCTAGATTGACAGTAACCAACAGGCCTCAAACTTCTCAGTAAGTTAGGGGGATGTCTGCCCAAGCATGTGAAGACTTCCCCATGTGGAATGAGCAGATGAGAACAAACTGCTCCAAAGGCAGTGAAGTATGCTGAGGTAGGCATTGTGGAGTGCTTAGAACTTGATCAGACATCAAAGATGTCAGGGTCACCCCCTGCATTCCAGGCCATCTCCATTTGTCTTGACTTTTGTCTTGCCACTGGACTTTGATGACTCTGGAAGAGAAAGTGAGGCTAAGGACTTTGTGCAGCCCTCTCTCTCACTTAAATACAATTCACACAGAAGTCAAGACATCACCCTGTGATGTCACTGGTCTTTGGAAACAAAGGACTAACAACAACAGCTAGGTGGTGCAGTGGATAGAGTGCTGAGTCAAGAAGACTCATCTTAAGTTGAAATCCAGCCTTAGACACTTCCTAGCTGTGTGACCCTGGGCAAGTCACTTAATCCTGTTTGCCTCAGTTTCCTCATCTGTAAAATGAGCTGGAGAAGGAAATAGCAAACTGTTTCAATACCTTTGTCAAGAAACCCCCAAATGGGGCCACAAAGAGTCTGACACAACTGAAAACAACAACTTCCTAACTCCAGGTCCAATTCTCAATCAACTGAGCCACCCAACTGCTAGCACATCGTGGCATGGCTACAAATAACATAGATTAAAATATGATAAATGGAATACGGAAAGAAATGTCAGGAAAATGATAAGGAAGGTGAGATTATTTCTGACTAGTGGTTATCTGGGAAGGCTTTGCAGAGGAAGTCCATAGACCTGGGAGGTCTTTGAGAGCAGGGTGTGGGGTGTTTTTTTGCCCTTTTGTATTTCCAGAATTTAGTACAATGCCTGGCACGTAGTAGGCACTTAATAAATTCTTGTTGCCTTGATTTGACTTAGAACATTAGCACCTAGATCTTGAAAAGTATGAAAAAGTCTAATAGATGAATCATAAATTTAGAGCTTGGAGGAGCTGCAAAGGGAGATGGAAGGGGGTGTATTCTAGGCATGAGGGATAGTGTAAACAAAGGCATACAGGTGGGGAAGTAAATGGTCCAACAAACCATTATTCGTGAATAGGAGCATTTGAAGAACCTCACCATCAGCAGGGATTCCTCCTTTTATTTGATTTCTATGCAGGACATCTTCCACAAAAATGAAAACACCTTAGCTGAGTCTCTGTCTCTGATTTATAGTCCTTGTTGTCAGCACTCACCAGATTGTTGAACAAAGCTCTCTCCATCATTGCCTATGTTGTGAATATTGTATATTTTTAACATTCATAAGAGAGGCCCTGTTGGAAAAAAGCTTTCAAGAATGCATTTTCTTTTACCAAATCAAATGCTTTTTTAAAAAAATCAATAAACACACAGCAATGTTCTGATGCCTTTGGAGAGAGCGAACTGCTTAGCCTTGCCCAAAGCCATCCAAGGGTCCTGGAGGCTCAAGTCAAGGAAGCAGCAGCGCCGGTACCCAGCTTTGACTTTGGCCTTGACCCTGGTGTTGATCCTGGCCTCGGCTAGGGCGCAACTCTCCAAAACAGCAGGAAAAGAAATCCCTCTGGACACAAGGCTAGAAAGCGAGTCCTTGACAGCGGGAGCCATGCCTGATCTGGGGGAAGCATGAAAAGAGTGCACCTTGGTTTTGAGAAAATCAGGATCAAACCAGCTGTCTTTCTAAAACAACTTAGCACCTGGGGCCTCCTGTGACCCTGAAACTGAATATCGGCATGATAAGCACTGCTGTTCTTACTGCCCTTCTGGCACCCGTGTCCTCAAGCATTGCACTGTGCCTCACACTATGGGAATCTGTAAGGACTGCCCCTTTGGAGAATATGCCCTTAAAAATGAACTGGGGGCAGCTAGATGGCGCAGTGGTTAAAGCACCGGCCCTGAATTCAGGAGTACCTGAGTTCAAATCCGGCCTCAGACACTTGACACTTACTAGCTGTGTGACCCTGGGCAAGTCACTTAACCCCCATTGCCTGCAAAAAAAAAAAAAAAATGAACTGGCCACCTGCAGGCAGAGTGCCCAGTGCAGAAGAGATGAAGTGATGGTGAAGCCCTGTTACGGGGCTATGAAGTGTAAAGAAGGATACTATTGTGAGGCCATAAGCTGTGAGGCATGCCGGCGCTGCACTGAGAGGTGCCCAGAGGGAAAGCACATTCTTCAATCATGCAATGCCACAGCTAACACACTATGTGGAGTATTCAACACAGGAGGAGTACACAGTTCACTTTGGAGTCTGATGCTTTTGGTTGTTATTCCCAATGAGAGGAGCTTGCTGGGCTTATACTTGCTGCATGAGGAAGCAGTATTGGTAGACAAAAGAAGGCTAAATCATGAACTCTGGTCTGTGCATTTGTTGTCAAGGAGAAGCTAATTGTAGCCAAGTTGTCTTAGCTTCTGCTGAGAGGAAGCCCCTGATGACTTGGGTACCTTCTCTCTGCCTGGTCCAAGATTGCTGCTCCCTCCACCCTGACAGGAAATAATTATTAATAATGGATTTCTTGGGGATCAGTTTCTCAGTGCTTTCTCCCCCCAGTCCAGACAGTCCAATTCTTGAGAAACTTTAGCAAACCTTATTTGGGACAAACCCAAGGGAACAGAAGAAATGGAGACAGATCCTTTTGCTAGCTCAGTGAAGGACTGATGGGATCAAAGCACACCTAGATAATGGACTGTGGGGACCAATTTTTAATTGGGGAGTGCTAGCTAAGCGGCTCGCCACAATATTGGGGCAAGGAAGGAGACTGGCAGCCTCCCTCAAAACAGAACAAGATTTATTTTAACAAGAATGAACTTAAAAAAAAAACACAAACAGGATCAGTAGGATCAAGGGAAAGGAAATAAAATGGGGAAAGGGAAATTATAATACCTGAAAAAATACCACAGCCCAGGAATCAGCTGAAAATACGCAGCAGAACGCCTGTCACTTTCCAGTTTCCACCTAGAATGCCCAATTCTCCTCCCCCAAACCTAGAAACACCCCACACAGCCCCAGCCAATAGGATGACTGCTCTGACAGTCACATGACTGCCCTCACTAGGCTTCCAATCATAATAATTTTGCCAGGCGAGTGGTGATGATGTGAGGTGCCAGAGCCCTGGCAACAGCAACAATCAGTGAGTGGAGCACTGTGCAGTTTGCGGAGCCCCAGGCCAGTGCTCTCTGAGGCATAAAAACCTCAAATAACAATTAATTCTTTACAGGACTTTGCCTTTGCCTTTAGGGAGGGTCTTTAACATTCTCCTCCCTTAATGTAGACCACCCTCAAGTCCTGTCAACAATGGAACTGAACTGTGCTGACCAATTAGTAGAAGCCAGGAGCCATCTCTCTTGCTGGGCTTGTAGATCTTCTGAGCTCTCTTAAGGGTCTCCCTGAGACCATGTGCTGTCTCTCTAGGAGAGAGCGTGGGTCTCTTGAGGCTTTTCTCTTGCTCTCACTGACTGCCATGTTGAAGCTCTCTCCATGCTTTCTCTACCAGGTGGCTTGAGACACATAAAGTTGAGAAGACTCATGGTCAATCCTTTACACACATATATAATATTAATTAGTAAGTTATAAATGCTTATTGCCAAAACTGTTGTGTATGCTAATAGCAGTTCATTTGTTTTTGTTTTTTATTTTTTAAATAAACATTTTTTGTTTGGAAAAAAATCAATAAACAATAGACACAGAAGATCGTTTAATTCTCATCTAGTTGTGTAACTGAAGATGTGTAGAAAATAGTCTACAGAGACCTGTGTGTCTCCTCACATTTTTCACTAGGCTCTTCTCATAGAGATTTTATAGAGATGAGAAAGTTGGCATAGGTCAATAGTTTTTTATATCTTCTTAGCTGACTACTTTTGATAAAAAATACAATATATTATCTTTTGCATTCTTTTGGAATCTCCCCCTTTTGGAGTTATATTGAAAACAAATTTTGAATGCCTTTAAATTGTTGCGTCCAGCAGAAATTTCTTCTTTGCCTATTTGGTCAGGTCTACATACTCTTCCCAGTTTAGTTTTTTTTTAAGTACTATTGCCGGGGGCAGCTAGGTGGCACAGTGGATAAAGTACCAGCCCTGGATTCAGGAGGACCTGAGTTCAAGTCCAGACTCAGACACTTGACACTTACTAGCTGTGTGACCCTGGGCAAGTCACTTAATCCTCATTGCCCCTCAAAAAAACCAGAAAACAAACAAAAAAAACAAGGGGGCATCTAGGTGGCACAGTGGATAGAGCACTGGCCCTGGATTCAGGAGGACCTGAGTTCAAATCCAACCTCAGACACTTAACACTTACTAGCTGTGTGACCCGGGGCAAGTCACTTATCCCCAATTGCCCTGCAAAAAAAAAAAATACTATTGCCAATTCTTTACATAATAGATTAGGTACTGAAGGAGGAGAGCCTAGATGTAGTGATTCCACTATGGTTACCACTGAAAATAGGATATGAGAAATGCTTAAAAATCTGGACTATTTCATCCATCTATATATCTGTGTGTATTTATATATATCTGTGTGTGTATATATATATATATATATGTATATGTATATATATATATATACACACACACACACGTGTGTGTGTGTGTGTGTGTGTGTGTGTGTGTGTGTAGATGTTCTTCCATCTCCATTTCATCTACACAGAAAGATAACATGGTTTAGCTAGATAGCACACTGTCTTTAGACAGACTTTCCCTTCAACCCCTTTTGATTATATTTTAAGAAGTCACAGTCATTCACATTCTTCCATGTATTCTTTTACAAATTTTACTTAGCCGGGAGATTAAAGATTTGCTAAATAAGTTAATATTTAGATTTCTAAAAACTTCATCCGACTCATGAATGCTTAGTGTCATTTAAACTTTTCCAAGAAATCAAGATAAAATCAAATCTTAATTTTTGTCTATTGTCCATATTATTTTTTTTGGAGTTGGCAACTTGTTATAACAGACCATATTGAAACTGTTGCAATTGATCGCAGTATTTCCTTATTTTTTTTTCTTTCTTATAATTTAGTGTTTACCTTGATCTATACTATAATAACACAGAGTTCTGTTGCAAGACCTCATCAAGGAATGGAGGTTCTAAAGGGCTGTATCAATGGAGAGCAATCTCTGGCCTGTTCTACAGCTTTCAAGTAGCTTCTAGAAATAGATGGCTTTCTGAGAACCAGACTAGCTAAGTAGAGAGAAGCTGACCACCAGGAATCCAACTACTTGGTGATGAGTGGCCATGGCAAACCATTAAACAAAGAAAAAGACAAAATGATCCTTTATTCTTCTTCATCATTTAAATTACTGAGTATCCATGTGACAATATCTGATTTTGGAGGACTTTATTAAGTTCTTAATATAAAATTTTCTGTTATCTTTATCCTCTGCAACATATAATGGTGCATACCCCGCAGTTATCTTCATATCTTTATCCATTTGTTTATGTTCATGGAGGGGCGCTACAAGGCAAGATCATGAAGGAACTCATGAAGTCATGTTTCTTATTAATTTTCTATGAGTACATGATGGAGCAAATTTTGCCAGCTTCTTTATTTGCTTATCTGAAGAAAACCTGAATCATCAAAAAAAGTGTTTTGCTACAAATTTTAATGTTACATCTTTTATTTATAGTGAAAGGTGTCAACATAGAATTATAGGAACATAGAATTTACAACTTGAAGGAATCTTTGAAATCATCTTGTTCAACCCCCTCATTTTATAGATGAGGAAACTGAGGTCTGGGGTCTCGGTAACTTACCCAGCATAACACAAGTAAGTGACAGAACCAGGATTCAAACCCAGATATCTGAATTCTGAATCCAGTGCTGTTTCCATGATACTAATGTTAATGTCTTTTGGTTTCTTCAGTTATACATCAACCCCTTGGTCAATGGAAAGAGTCCTCCTTTATGTTTCCTTGGACAGAATATATACTTTGTTCTAGGCAATATGTGTTAGGAAAAACATTGGTCAACGGGAAAGCACCTAGAGGAGTGTTAAGGCTAAAATTCTAGCTAGTCTGTTTAAAATATCCAATGAGTGGTCGCCAATAAATTATAAGCTTTAGCAAGAGTTAGACTTTTAAGCATTTATTAAGGAGAATAAGAATTTGGTAAAGAGAAAGGCCCAGATTCCTATCTATTAAAGGGAGATCACATTTCTAGCTCCCTTCTCCACCAGAGTCCAGGAAAAAAAAGCGAGACTGAGCGCCAGTCTTTTCCTTCCTCCTCTCACTAGCTCGCGTCACTTCCTGACTCCTGGTCTTGCCCTCAAAGACCTTCCCTTCATGGGCAGAACTCTTCTACAGTAAGTATCCAGCAGGTGGCGTTATTCCAATCGTTACAGTCCCCCCTGTTGTTCCTCAAGAAACAAAATGTTTCCTTGACGGAACAGTAAAAAGAATATAATAACTATTGCTAACTAATAATATGTGAACAACAATATAGAAAAGGAAGAGAGGAAAGTTTTGTCCAGAGGGGCGATTTTTTTTTTTGTCCTCATGAACCGACGCTTTGACATTAGTCTTGCAAAGGGAGGGCCTCTGCAGAGAATACATGTTACAGATGGTGTATATTATAACAGAAAGAGAAAAAAAAACAACAAAAACAACAAATCAAAACTGTTCATTTAAAGTCTCTGAAAGTCTTTTCTCAGATGTCCTCTAGGTGTAGTCGTGGAATGGAAGTCTTTTCAGGGGTTGATGTGTGGATGCTGGTAATCAGCCAGGAAAATTTCCTACAAAATTGAGCTTAACACAACTTTAAAATAGCTTTGTCAATAATCAAATCAAACAATGAAAGTTCTCAAAAACATGTCTAAGGGAATTCAGAATCTTAGTTGTTACACATGAAACATATAATAAAACAAAAATTGAACCATTCTTTAAAATTATATTACTATAGTCCCCCCCTTATGGAGGGTAATTGAGAAGACAATTGCTGCGATATTAATTATTAAAAATAATTTTTTATCTTTGTTTCATCACTTTTTGCATCATCTGCCTAATCATCCTCATGCCATTATGAGAAATTTTAAAAATCTAATATAATTGGTAACAGGTGTCAAGGCCAAATTCAACACTGTTATTTATCATGACACCTGAGATAATTATGGGGGTTACCATAAAAGAACAGAGAAATGATGGGATTTGAGCATTCCCACACTTGAGCAATATGTACTCTCCATGCAGTATGCCAGGCTTAAAATAGGTGGATGGAATACATGTCCATGCCACCGAACATATTGGAGGAAACTGAGTCAGACTTAATCAGATGCATGGGATTGAGATGTCCATGGCATCAGGCATATAGGAGGGAGCATAGAAGCCAGGTGTAGAAGTGAGATGGGTGGGATGAATACTTCCAGCCATCTGTACAATATTGTGGGGAAAAAGAGAATAAAATATTAAACCAAGAGAATCCAACCTCAACATTAGTCAAAAGCCGTTCCCTCGGCCATACCTTGACTTCATGCATGTCTCCCCTCATGTGACAGTTCAGTGTCTGCTTTTGCATGTATTCCTCTTGTGATTGGATGGCACCTTGGCCAACTGGCATCTGATAACTCAGAATAAAGGCAATTAATGTCTTAAATGATAAGTTCCCATAATCCAAATCTCATATGGATTTAAAAATTGAGGATAATAAATGATTGCAAAAAATGTGAATACATCTTGACTCAGAATACAATATATAATTATGCAACAATTTCAAATAATACCCCTATTTTTTACTTAGTATACAATTACTTTTGTGAAAAATCAGAACATATTTGAATACAAGTTAAAGCACAACACAATCTCAAAGACAACTTTTTTTGAAAAAAGAAAACTTTTACAAACATTCTCCTCTTTTTTTTTTTTTTTGGAATATGCTTATCAAAAATAATACTTCTAGAATCAATTAACACTTGCCATGGCAAACAATTTGCCAGGGAAATGCTTTAAAGAGTTTGATCAAATAATCAGTTGAGAAAAAATAGCAAAAACAAATAACTCAGAATATGGGAGCACAATACTCCTAGAATTAACATTGTATTATGAAATCAAAACCATGTTTCAAAATTAGATAGATGAATGAATAGAAGAAAATACACGTGGAATAATAAAAGACAATGAAATTCAAACTAGGGAAATCTAAATGAATATGAACTTAATATTAATAAGAGTATTACAAAATATAAACTTGATTGCATGACTATAAAAAGCTTTTACAAATATTCTCCTTGTTTTAGAAACTAAGTATAAGACAATCTCAAAAGCATGAAAATCTCTATGAAAATAAACTCATACCATTAATTTCAAAATGTATATGTAATAGCATAGAAATCCTATGTAACCTCTGAACTGACATTAATACTCTGAGTAAAGTTAGAACACTTTTGATTCCGATATCTAAAATCCCCAATACTCATATCAATACCTTGCTTCTTACTTCTACATTTCTGTACAATATATACCCTTCCATGGCAAAAGAAGCAGAGTCTTGAACTATGTTGATGGTTGTCATTCTTATTTGGCTTAAGTTTTTCTTCTTTAACCCCTCTATATTGTCTGTCAGTCTTTTCACCATACAAATGCTTTATAAAATTACTAATTAAAGACAAAAGCAGGTTAGCAAAATTATGAACAAAACAAGCATATCTGGAATTTAAAGGGTTTTCTAAGGTTGCCTCAGAAGCACAGCCATGCTGGGAAAGGGCTGAGCCTGAAGCTGCAAATGTAGTTAGAGAAAGTTGAGCATGCGCATTAGATCTCTGGACTTCCCAGGCAGGGGAAGCAATGGGCTTAGCCATGGGAGGAGTAGAGGGTGGGGTCTGGAGAGGAGGGGAGGGACCAGCACAATTTGAATCAGACTTGATTTTGAACTCAGGCCTGGATTCCTCTTCCCCCACTTTGCCTCCAGGTGCTAGGGGATTAAAAGCTTCTAGAGGGTGGGTCATTGCCTCCAGGCATGCAAAATTAGAGCAACAATTAGTGTTAGAATTGGGAAAAGCTGCAGGAATCTCTTCAGGTTTCTCTGAAAAAGCATGGTTGGGAGAGGGAGAGATATTTCCTTGTGTGAGTAAGTTGCTGGCTCTTTTAACAAAAATAAAAAGAAAAATAGAAAGTCCACAAAAACAAAGCATTAACATGATCTTATCTCCCATTTGTCTGGTTAAACAGACTAAAATCAAAAATAGGGTAATTAAGGAGTTTAAAAGGTCCATTTGAAATAATTTAAAGGGAAAACACTGGGCAATTCAGCAGTACTTCGGATTTAAAGGGTTAGGGTAGGGGAAATTTCTTACCCAACCGAAAGATCAGAAGTGAGGTTCAGCTTTCCTCTTCGTGGTCAGCCATCTGTTAAGGCTAAAATTCTAGCTAGTCTGTTTAAAATATCCAATGAGTGGTCGCCAATAAATTATAAGCTTTAGCAAGAGTTAGACTTTTAAGCATTTATTAAGGAGAATAAGAATTTGGTAAAGAGAAAGGCCCAGATTCCTATCTATTAAAGGGAGATCACATTTCTAGCTCCCTTCTCCACCAGAGTCCAGGAAAAAAAAGCGAGACTGAGCGCCAGTCTTTTCCTTCCTCCTCTCACTAGCTCGCGTCACTTCCTGACTCCTGGTCTTGCCCTCAAAGACCTTCCCTTCATGGGCAGAACTCTTCTACAGTAAGTATCCAGCAGGTGGCGTTATTCCAATCGTTACAGGAGTACAACCAAAATGGTGAAGGGGGTACCAAGTCAGGATTGGTTGAATGAAGTGGGAATGTTTAGTCGAGAAGAGAAGACTTGAGGGGAGAGAGGATCATAGCTGTCTTTGAGTATTTGTACAACTGTCATGTGGAAGAGGGATTAGAATTTTTGTGGTTGGAAGCAGAAGACCAAGCTTAAGTTTAATGTAAGGAACATACTTCCCAACAGCCCCAGCTTTCTAAGAGCTGAGAGGCCCTGGGAGATAGAGGCTTCCCCCTCAAAAGAAATTTTCAAAGAAGGGCTTCATAGATTGATTATGTTGTAAAGAGGATTGTTTTCAAGAGAAAGTTTAAAGCACTTTATAACTTGGTATCTTCCTGCCTTTCTAGTCATCTTTATTATACTTTATTTTTTTATTTTGTTTTTGTTTAGAATTTTATTTTCCAAAATATAAGTAAAAACAAATTTTGACATTAATTTTTTAAAATTTTGTATTCCAACTTCTCTTCCTCCCTCCCCTCCCACCCTCCCACCCCCAAGAACTCAAGCAATTCAATGTAAGTTATACATGAGTAGTCATGGAAAACATCCCTACATTAGCTAGGTTGTGAAAAAAACAGTTAAAAGACAAGACTTCAGATTAAGGAATTGTAGAAGAAAAATTAATTTTTAAAAATGTGTTTCAATATGTTTTCAGATACCATCAGTTCTTTCTCTGTAGATGGATTGCAATTTTCATAAGTCCTTCAGGGTTATATTAGATCATTGCCTTGCTGAAAATAGCCACATGCTTGCCAGCAGATCATTTTACATTTTTGCTGTTATTTTGTATATAGTACATTTCACTCTGTTTCAGTTCATGTAGGTCTTTCCAGGCTTTTCTGATAGCATCCTGTTCATTATAACTTTTATATAGTACCTTTAAACTTGACAAAGAATTTTCTTCACAATACATGTACCATACATTTTACCATTATAGTCAATCATAACTATTTCCCTCCATCCTATTCCCTTCCCATGATATTTACTCTATTTTCTATCTTCTTTTACCCTATTCCTCCTCAAAAGTGTTTTACTTCTGACTGCCCCTTCCCTGCTCTGCCCTCCCTTCTTTCACCCTTCCCTCCTTATCCTCTTCCCCTCCTACTTTCCTGTAGGGTTAAATAGATTACTCCTCCCAATTGGGTGTGTATGTTATTCCTTCCTTGAGCTCACTCTGATGAGATTAAGGTCTTTGAGATAATTCTGTGTTCTAAATTGTTCTTCCTACCTCCCTCCTGAACCCACCCTATGAAATCAAGCAATTCAATATGTCATACTTGTGCAGTTATGCAGAACATCTTCACCTTCCTTGAAAGTGTTTTGCTTTTTACTGCTCCCTCCCCTCCTTCCCCTCTTCTCCCCTCCTTATCCTCTTCCCCTCCTACTTTCCTGTAGGGTTAAATAGATTACTCCTCCCAATTGGGTGTGTATGTTATTCCTTCCTTGAGCTCACTCTGATGAGATTAAGGTCTTTGAGCTAATTCTGTGTTCTAAATTGTTCTTCCTACCTCCCTCCTGAACCCACCCTATGAAATCAAGCAATTCAATATGTCATACTTGTGCAGTTATGCAGAACATCTTCACCTTCCTTGAAAGTGTTTTGCTTTTTACTGCTCCTCTCCCCAGTCCACCTCTCCCCTTCCCCCTCCCCCAGTCCATTCATCCTACCCCTCAACCCTATTTTAAAGATATCATCATGGGTTATCTAGGTGGCACAGTGGACAAAGCACCAGCCCTGGACCCAGGAGGCCCCAAGCCCAAATCTGGCCCCTGACACAAGACACATACCCCTATTTGCTCCATAAAGAACAAATCATAAATACTTTACACATATCATCCTTTCATATTCAGTTGAGACCTGTGTCCTCTGTGAATTCCTTACTGAGAAAGCTCTTATGAGTTTGAAGTATTATCTTCCCATGTAGGAATGTAAATAGTTTAATCTTTTAATATCCCTCATGAAGTCTTTTTCCTGTTTACCTTTTTATGCTTCTCCAGGGTCTTGTATTTGAAAGTCAAATTTTCTATTCAGTTTAGGTCTTTTCATCACAAATGCATGAAAGTCCTCTTTTTCATTGAAGTCCCATTTTTTCCTCTGAAAGATTATACTCACTTTTGCTGGGTACATAATTTTTGGCTGTAGTCCCAGTTCCTTTGCCCTCTGGAATATCATATTCCATTCCCTCCAGTCCTTTATTGTAGATGCTGCTAGATCTTGTTTTATCCTTATTGTAGCTCCATAGTATTTGAATTCCTTTTTTCTAGCTGCTTGCAATATTTTCTCCTTGACCTGGGAGCTCTGGAATTTGGCTATAACATTCCTGGAGGTTTTCTTTTTGGGATCTCTTTCAGGAGGTGATCGTTGAATTCTTTCAATTTCTATTTTCCCTTCTGTTTCTAGAATATCAGAGCAATTTTCCCTTACAATCTCCTGGAAGATGCTGTCTAAACTCTTATTTTGGTCATGGTTTTCAGGTAGTCCCATGATTTTTAAATTATCTCTCCTGGATCTATTTTCTAGGTCAATTGTTTTTTTCAAGGAGATATTTCGTATTGCCCTCTATTTTTAAAAATTCATTTGGATTTGCTTTACTGTGTCTTGGTTTCTCATAAAGTCACCAGCTTTCATTTGTTCAATTCTAGTTCTTAGGCAATAATTTTTATTAGACAGCTTTTGTATCTCCTTTTCCATTTGGCTTTTCAAGCTATTGACTTTTTTCTCATAGGTCTCCTGCATTGCTGTCATTTCCCTTTCCATTCTTTCCTCCACCTCTCTAAATCTTCCTTCTATCTCTCCTACTTTCTCTTCAAAGTCCCTTTTGAGTGCTTCCATGGCCTGAGACCAATTCACATTTTTCTTGGAAGCTTTGGATGGAGGGTCCCTGAGGTTGTTATCCTCTTCTGAGGGTGCACCTCGATCTTCCTTATCTCTAAAGAAACTTTCTATTTCTCAATTTTCTTTGCTTTCTCATCTTGCCATTTTTTGCTTGACTTTTAACTCCCTTTTACAGTGGGGCCTTATTTCCAAGCTACACTGTCCCAAGCTTTAGAGGGTCCCAGGTGTTTTGGTTTGAGGGAGGGCAGGTTTTTCTCTTGCCTGGCCTGTTCTCTGCTCTGAAGGTAACCTCAAGCCAACTTGCTAGTTAACCAGTCAGCAGAGTGCTAAGGTGGTTCTTAGCTCTGATGAGCCTGTGCCCTTCCCCTACCTGGGCCTCCTGCCATTCAAGATTTCTTCCTGGTTCCCTGCTGGGGTGGCATAGCCAAATTCCTCCTCAGGTCCCGCAGACACCCCTTTATTTTCTACCCTCTGGGACAGCCATTCAGCCCTCTCACCTGATGGTAACCTTAGTTCCAGAAGACACTGGTGCTGCAGCTGATTCGAAGGCTTGGGGGTAAGTTTCTCTGGTGCAGAGTGTTTTGGTGTGATCACAGAGTTGAACTCCTCTAACAGCCCAGTATGCCCCTCTTTAATCTGGAAAATAATCTCAGCCATATTTTTGTGGGTTTTGCTGCTCCAGGGCTTCTTTTATTGTTGTTTGGGGGGGGTCTTTTCTGATCATCTTATACTTTACTCTTTAGGATCCTTTCTTTCTTGCTGTGTCTCATACATGACATTTTATCTTCTGATTTTGTGCCTTTTAACTGGCTGTCCCCCATGTCTAGACACCTCTCCCAGCTCACTTTTACCTCTTGGCTTCTATGTTTTCATTCAGCTCACATCCCACCTTCTTTTTTATTTTTTAAAGAAGTTTAAAAAGTATTTTATTATTTTCCAGTTACATGTAAGGATAATTTTCAACATTTGTTTTCATAGTATTTTGAGTTCCAAATTTTTCTCCCACCTCCCTTCCCTCCCTCCTTCCCAAGATGGAAAGCAATCTGATATAGGTTATATATGTACAATCACATAAAGCATATTTCTACATTAGTCATATTGTGAAAGAAGAATCAGAGCACAAGGGGAAAACCTCAAAAAAGAAGAAAAAAAACAGCCCAAAAGTAGAAACAGTATGGTTCAATCTGCATTCAGGATACACAGTTCTTTTTTTTTTTCTGGATGTTGAGAACATTTTCTATCATGAGTTCTTTGAAATTGTTTTGGATCATTGCACTGCTGAGAAGAACCAAGTCTATCACAGTTGATCATCACACAATGTTGCTGTTACTGTGTACAATGTTCTCCTGGTTCTGCTTCTCTCAGTCAGCATCAGTTCACATAAGTCCTTCCTTTCTCTGAAATCCTCCTGCTCATCATTTCTTACAGCACAATAGTATTCCATTATATTCATATATCACAACTTGTTTAGTCATTCCCCAATTAATGGGCATTCCCTTGATTTCCAATTCTTTGCCATCACAAAGAGAGCTGCTATAAATATTTTTGTATACATGGGTCCTTTTCCCACCTTCTTTAAGAAGACCTTTCCAGTCCCCTCCCAGGCTCTTCCTCCCACTCCCCCACACCGCACCCCAGTACCTTTCCTCTGATATTACTTTCCATTTACACATAGTCATTTGCATGTTGTCTCTCCACATTAAATTGTGGAATTGTTGAGGTCATGGACTGTTTTTCTGGCTTTCTTTGTATTCCCATCACTTAACCCAGTGTCTGGCTGTAAGTAGGTACTTACTTTGTTTATTCATTTATTAAGTAAGTACTTAATAAATGCTTCTTGACTTGACTTTTCCTGAAGTAAGATTGTCATTGAATGCCCTCTGAAGTACCTTCCATCTCTGACTCTTTGGAGTAAAGATTATCTATTCACAAAGCATATACTTTAAGAGTAATAACTGTTAAATTAATGTTTCTAGGGGGCAGTTAGGTGGCACAATGGATAAACACTGGCCCTGGATTCAGGAGGACCTGAGTTAAAATTTGGCCTCAGAGACTTGACACTCACTAGCTGTGTGACCTTGGGCAAGTCACTTAACCCTCATTGTCCCACCCCCCAAAATAAAAAATAAAATAAAAATGTTTCTAGGCTGGCTAAAAATGGTGTTATTCTTAGTGGTTCCTCCCCTTTTTCTAC